>NW_022096668.1:0-144741 GCF_006542625.1 Nomascus leucogenys | reverse complement strand
AAACACGTAAAGTTATTTCAAAATACATATATCATCACTCACTGTGTTCTGTCAATCTTATCTCTAAATATTTCTCAAGTTTCTTCATTTACTTTCATTTCTACTCCCACAACCGGAGTCCAGATCACCATCATTCCTCACTCTCCGGACTCCTGGAATATAGTGCCATTCTTCATGCCTCCAAATAATTAATGACACAGAAAAAGCACATTATGTAAAAAAAGTAGGAGTCCAAATTGAACATTCAAGTTGAGTGTAATGAAAGCTCACTAAAATGTTCACAGTGATAAAATTAGCAGTGTTACTTTTTTGCTTTTTATACTTTTTAATATTTTATAAGCGTTCTACAATAAGCATGAATTATTTTAAAAATTTTATTAAGGTGCATTCTCATTTGGGTGCAGTGGCTCACGCCTGTAATTCCAGCACTTTGGGAGGCCGAGGTGGGTGGATCATGAGGTCAGGAGATTGAGACCATCCCGGCTAACACAGTGAAACCCCGTCTCTACTAAAAATACAAAAAATTAGCCCGGTGTGGTGGCGGGCACCTGTAGTCCCAGCTACTCGGGAGGCTGAGGCAGGAGAATGGCGTGAACCCGGGAGGTGGAGTTTGCAGTGAGCCAAGATCGCACCACTGCACTCCAGCCTGGGCAACAGAGCAAGACTCCATCTCAAAATTTAAAAAAAAGTGAAAGTGAAAACAGATACCATCTAAAATCTACTACTTACAAATTCTCATTATGAAATTAGGTGAACGTCATGTCAAACATCTTATTGTTTCTCTCCATGTATCTACTCAAAGACAGGTGCATGGACATGCACCTATGGAGAGGGTGAAGAACCGCTATTTAGCGAGTTAGATACAGGCAAAAATATGTACAAGATCAAACTATGCATCATCTTAAAAAGATTAAAATGTATTAGGTTAACAATTCGTACCTAAAAAATTAAGCCTTATTTAAAATGCAGGCTGTCAGCTATTGAAATAAAAAACATTCATGTGACCTCAGCTTTTTACGTTTTGGACTTTAGCCACACTGTGCCCAGCTCTATTCCAGTTCCTTCCTCTTGCCTTCGGCTTCTACCCACTCCATCGTAGGCCTGACTTCTAGAAGAAACACGGCTAACCTGCTAGGGCTTTTAGACCTGATCTGCCTTTCTTAGGGAGAGAGAGATGGGAAAGAAAGAGGTGGGCTTCTTCTTTGCAGAAAACATGTCAGCTGCCTTCTTCTCAATTTCCCTGGACAATGTTTATGTTCACTCTCCCACCAGTGAGCAGTAGATTGCCTGCGCCGGGTAGCCCATTCTTACAAAAACGTTGAACTCCTTACGTAAAATTATTTTGAATAAAAAACAATTGATTAAAAAGAGTAAACATTTTGAATAGAAACAATTGATCAAAAACAATAAAATATGCAGCTTTTCAAATTAAACAGAGCAGGTGAATTTAGTAGGGAATGAACAAAGTAGTTCACAATATAAAGATTTCTGGAATTCAGTGGTCTGTGTCTTCACTGCCCCAAAGAAAGAAAACAAAAAAACATTGAGAAGCAGTTACAGGGACAATCAGCAGTGATTAGCTGCTTCCGTTTTACCTGTTACTTGGTCTTCATGAGACTATCTCAGTACCTCTGTCCTGCTCTGAAAGCCACTTTGCTTCACATGGCAGTGTTTTTGATGTCAGCAAGAGCCAGTCTTTGCAGATCTTTGCTATGCAAGTTACTACCAAGTGTGACTCTGGGTATAGGCCGTTAAGGACTGCACCCCAAATCCCCTGTCTGTAATATGGAAATAATAAAATCTAACTCTGAGACATAATTTAGATTACAAGAGGGTATATTACAGTAGGTTATAAGCAAAGGTTTATTCTCTTTCCTGCCTTTATCATCTAATCTAGTTTTTTTTGGAGGAGAGAGGGAGCTTGTGTGTTTCAAATATGTCACTTACAAATAATTTACTACTGAATTAAAGACTAGGTCTAAAATTTTGTTTTTAAATTTGATGATTTTGATCCACATATTTTGTAGGATATCTTTTAGAGTTGGATTTATTGTCATCCTCTAGTTTTGTGCTTTACATTTTCCTCCTGTTACTATGTTGTCCTTTTCTTTCCTTTTTTCTTTCTCTCTCCTCTTTCTTTCTCTCCTCCCTCTATCCCTCCCTCCCTCTTTCTTTCTTTCTATATTCTTCTTTCTTTCTTTCTTTTTCTTCTTTCTTCTTCCTTTCTTTCTTCTTTCTTTCTTTTCTTTCTTTCTTTCTCTCTCTCCTTTTTTGACTGAATTTTGATTTTAAAATTATTTTTTACCCTCTCTACTAGTTTGGAAGCCATAAACCCTTTTTCTAATCATTCTGTGGTTGCTCTTAACAAAATCCAAAATGAATCTGTTCTCCTTCCTAGCAATGCTGCATCTTAATTCTCATCAATTGTCTCCTGCTTTACACTGTATTTTTGTGCCTTATTTAGATTCTGCCTCCACATATTTACAGTGTTTTTATTATTTCATTTATTCCAGTTTCTTTATTATTCCTTTATTCATCCCAGACCCTTTTTATGGAATCATTCACTCTCTCTGAAGTATTTCCATTTGCAATTCCTTTTCTTTTTTTGAGATGGGAGTCTCGCTCTGTCCCCTAGGCTGGAGTGCAGTGGAGCAATCTCTGCTCACTGCAAGCTCTGCCTCCTGGGTTCACGCCATTCTCCTGCCTCAGCCTCCTGAGTAGCTGGGACTACAGGTGCCCACACCGAGCCAGTTAAATTTCTGTATTTTTAGTAGAGATGGAGTTTCACCGTGTTAGCCTAGATGGTCTCAATCTCCTGACCTCGTGATCCGCCCACCTCAGCCTCCCAAAGTGCTAGGATTACGGGTGTGAGCCACCCCACCTGGCCTTCCCTTAGCAATTCTTTTAGCAAGAGTCTGATTATATTAAACATAGATTCTGTTTGCCAAAATGCGTTTATTTTGTCCTAATTATGACACAATAGTTTGCTGAGCAAACATCTTGAGATGAATGCTATCTTCTGTCAGAATTTTAGGCTAGTGCTTTGTTGTGGATCCAGTGATACTGTTGGAAAAAGTTGTTTCTCATATAACAGTTATTTCATTGAAGGTAAACTTTTCACTCTGGCTATTTTTAAGGTCTTTTTTTCTTTTTTTTAATTTTGGTGGCCTGAATTTGAAGTTTGTGCCCAGACGTGGGTTTCTTTCATCTAATCTGCTTAGAAATGTTTGGTTTCTCTTATTTCTCTATCTTCACCTCCTATTTTTTTTAATTTTTCATTTTTATTTTTATAGAGATGGGGTTTTGCTATGTTGCCTGGGCTGGTCTTGAACTCCTGGGCTCAAGCAATCCACCTGCCTTGGCCTCCCAAAGTGCTGGAATAAGAGTTGCGAGCCACCACGCCCGGTCAATCCTCACCTTCTGGCCACTCTTCAGAACCTGTTGTGTCTTTGAGGGCTGATCTTTATGTATCTCAACCTTCTTTCATATTTTGCATTTCATTATCTCCATTATGTCTCTGAGCTTCATTCTAGTAGTTTATCTATGTCATTATTTTCTTAGCTACATTAATCTTTTCTTTATCTTACCTACTGAATTTTTAATTTGATTGATTACATTTTCGGTTTGAGAGGTTCTTTTTGGTTCTTTTTTCAAATAGCCTGTTTTCTTTGATATAGCATTTTGTTTCTAGTTCATAATTTCAATTTCTTTCTTGAATAATTTAAAAATACTTATTTGTACTTTGCATCCAATATTTTTACACTTGAAAGTCCTTGGTGGTTTTTTCTGCTGTTGGTTGTTTCTGTTAACTCTTGTACTTTGCTTTTCAAAAAATATTTTGGATTAATCTCACATTTAACTGTTTGGACTTCACGTGCAAGAATCTGTCAAGGTTTATGTTGAGGGTGCACCTTCCACAGAGAATTTGTGTTTTGGTTTCTTGGGCATTCCTGACTCAAGGTTATGTAAAATAGTTTCTCGTTTCAACTTTCCTGGAATTAATGGGTAGTATGAATTGCAACCCAACTCCAGAGAGTGTCAACTGTGTAGATGTTGTCATGAAAAACATCCACGTTTGTCACTCAGTCCAAAATAAGGATGACACTTTTGGTCACCTTTTCTCATCTTTTTAAACCAGTGGATGGATATCTATATCGATATATATTTATGTCTTTCTATATAATCTATATAAAGAATATAAACATTTACATCAATGTTGTGGGTGCTGGCGTTCTACTCCACTCCACTCCATTCCATTCTATTCCATCCCATTCCATTCTACTCCACTCCACTCGACTCCACTCCACTCCACTACACTAGGTTCCATTCCATTACATTCCACTCCATTCCATTCCTTTCTTTCAACAGGATCTGACCCTGTTACAAAGGCTAGAGTGCAGTGGCACAAGCTCAGCTCACATTTCATTTCACCATTCCATTCCATTCCATTCCGTTCCATTCCGTTCCATTCAGTTCCGTTCCATTCCATTCCATTCCATACCGTTCCATTCCATTCCACACAACACTCCACTAAACTCGACTCCACTCCATTCCATTCCATAACATTCCACTCCATTCCACTCCACTCCACTCCACTCTATTCCACTCCGTTTCATTCCATCCATTCCATTCCACTCCATTCCACTCCACTCCACTCGACTTCACTCCACTCTATGACATTCGATTCCACTCGATTCCACTCCACTCCACTCCACTCCAATCCACTCCATTCCATTCCAGTCCATTCCATTCCATCCCATTACATTCCATTACATTCCACTTCATACCTTTCCATTCCTTTCTTTCAACAGGATCTCACTCTGTCACCCAGGCTGGAGTGCACTGGCACAACCTCAGCTCACATTTAATTTCACCATTCCATTCGATTCCACTCCACTCCACCCACTCCACTCCACTCAATTCCATTCCATTCCATTCCATTCCATTCCATTCCATTCCATTCCATTCCACTCCTTTCCAATCCTTTCCAATCCTCTTCACTCCATTCCACTCCACTCTGTTCCATTCCATTATATTCCATTCCACTCCAATCTACTCCATTCCTTTGTTTTGACAGGATCTCACTCTGTCACCCAGGATGGAGTGCAGTGGCACAATCTCAGCTCATGTTTCCTCTCACCATTCCATTACATTGCTTTCTATTCCATTCCATTACATGCCATTGGATGCCATGCCATGCCATGTCATGCCATGCATGCCATTCCATTCCATTCCACTCCACTCCAATCCACTCCAATCCACTCCATTCCATTCCATTCCGTTCCACTCCATTCAACTCCATTCCATACCATTCTATCCCACTGCATTCCACTCCACTCCAATCCATTCCACTTCACTCCAATCCATTCCATTCAGTCTCATTCCATTCGACTCCATTCAACTCCATTTCACTCTATTCCACTCCATTCAACTCCATTCCAGTCCGGTCCACTCCATTCCTTTCCATACCATTCCATTCCACTCCATTCCATTCCATTCCTTTCTTGTGACAGGATATCACTCTGTCACCCAGGCTGGAGTGCAGTGGCACAATCTCAGCTCACATTTCATTTAACCATTCCAGTCCATTCTATTCCATTCCATTCCACTCCAATCCACTCCACACCATTCGACCACACTCCATCCCATTCAATACCATTCCATTCTACTCCACTCCACTCCACAACACTCCATTACATACCATTCCATGCCATTCCACTCCACTCCACTCCACTTCACTCCATTTGATTCCATTCCATACCACTCCATTCCATTCCATTCCTTTCTTTTGACAGGATCTCACTCTGTCACCCAGGCTGGAGTGCAGTGGCACAATCTCAGCTCACATTATATTGCACCATTGCATTCCATTCCCTTCCACTCCACTCCACTCCACTCCATTCCAATGCACTCCACTCCACTCCACTTCATTCCATTCCATTCCATTCCACTCCATTTTATTCCATTACTTTCTTTCGATAGGATCTCACTCTGTCACCCAGGCTGGAGTGCAGTTGCAGAATCTCAGCTCACATTTCATTTCACCCTTCCATTCCATTCCACTCCACTCCACTCCACTCCATTCCACTCCACTCCACTCTACTCTATGCCATTCCATCCCATTCCATCCAATTCCTTTCCACTGCATTCCACTCCACTCCACTCCATTCCAATCCATACGACTACATTCCATTCCATTCCAAACCATTCCATTACACTCCATTCCAATCCACTCCACTCCACTACCCTCCCCTCCACTCTTCTCCACTCCATTCCATTCCATTTGGTTCCACTGCATTCCATTCCATTCCACTCCATTCCATTACATTCCTTTCTTTCGACAGGATCTCACTCTGTCACCCAGGCTGGAGTGCATTGTCAATATATCAGCTCACATTTCATTTCACATTTCAATTCCATTCCATTCCATTCTATTCCTTTCCATTCCACTCCACTCCATTCCATACCACTCCATTCCACTCCACTCCACTTGACTCCACTGCATTCCATTCCACCCCATTCCAACCCACTCCATTCCACGTTTCCCCACACTGCTCCATTCCACTCCATTCCATCCCTTTCCATTCCACTGCTTTACACTCCACTCCTCTCCACTCCACTCCACACCACTCCATCCCATTCTATTCCACTCATTTCCACTACACTCCATTCCATTCCACTCCATTCCATTCCATTCCATTCCATTCCATTCCATTCCATTCCACTCCATTCCATTCCATTCCATTCCATTCCATTCCATTCCATCCATTCCATTCCATTCCACTCCACTCCACTCCACTCCACTCCACTCCATTCCATTCCATTCCATTCCACTCCACTCCACTCCACTCCACTCCACTCCACTCCACTCCATTCCATTCCATTCCATTCCATTCCATTCCACTCCACTCCACTCCACTCCACTCCACTCCATTCCATTCCATTCCATTCCATTCCATTCCATTCCACTCCATTCCATTTCATTCCATTCTTTCAACAGGATCTCACACTGTCACCTAGGCTGCAGTGGCACAATCTCAGCTCTCATTACATTTCACCATTCCATTCCGTTCCGTTCCGTTCGTTCCTTTCCGTTCCGTTCCTTTCCGTTCCATTCCATTCCATTCCATTCCATTCCATTCCATCCCATTCCATTCCATTCCACTCCATTCCTTTCCTGTCCACTCCACTCCACTCCAGTCTATTCCATTCCACTTCATTCCACTCCACTCCACTCCACTCCACTCCATTGCACTCCATCCCTTTCCATCCCATTCCATTCCACTGCATTCCACTCCTCCCCACTACACTCCACTCCATTCCAAACCATTCCTTTCCACTCCGTTCCATTCAAATCCACTCCCCTCCACTCCCCTCCACTCCACTCCATTCCATTTCATTCCACTCTACTCCATTCCGCTCCATTCTTTTCTTAAGACAGGATCTCACTTTGTCACCCAAGCTGGAGTGCAGTGGCACAATCTCAGCTCAAATTTCATTTCACCAATTCATTCCATTACTTTCCATTCCATTCCATTCCATTCCATTCCATTCCATTCTCTTCCCTTCCATTCCATTCCATTCACTTATTCCATTCCATTCCATTCCATTCCATTCCATTCCTACAATTCCATTCCATTCCATTCCATTCCATTCCATTCCATTCCATTCCATTCCACTCCACTCCACTCCATTCCATTCCATTCCGTACAATTCTATTCCATTGCATTCATTGCATTCCATTCCATTCCATTCCATTCCATTCCATTCCATTCCATTCCATTATTCTTCTTCACTCCATTCCATTCTATTCCATTCCATTCAACTCCACTCCACTTCACTCCTCTCCAGTCCACTCCCCTCCACTGCACTCCACTGCATTCCATTTAATTCTTTCTTTTGACAGGATCACACTCTGTCTCCCAGGCTGGAGTGCAGTGGTGGATACTCAGCTCACATTTCATTTCACCACTCCTTTCCATTCCATTCCAATCCAATCCACTCCATTCCATTCCATTCCATTCTACTCCTCTCCACTCCATTCCAAGCAACTCCAATCCACTCCAATCCATCCCATTCCCTCACATTCCATTCCACTCCCTTGCACTCCACTCCACTCCACACAACTCCATTCCATTCCAATCCATTCCATCCCATTCCATTCCACTCCATTCCTCTCCACTCCACTCAAATCCACTCCATTCCTGTGTACTCCACTCCACTCCAATCCATTCCATTCCATTCCATTCCATTCCATTCCATTCCATTCCCATTCCATTCCTTTCTTTCAACAGGATCTCACTTTGTCACCCCGGCTGGAGTGCAGTGGCACAATCTCAGCTCACATTTCATTTCACCATTCCATTCCATTCCCTTCCACTCCACTCCACTCCTCTCCACTCCCATCCACTCCACTCCTCTCCACTCCCATCCACTCCACTCCAATCCACTCCACTCCATTCCACACCACTCCACTCGACTCCACTCCATGACATTCCCTCCTGTTCCATTCCAATCCATTCTGCTCCACTCCACTCCAATCCAGTCCATTCCATACCATCCCATTCGATTCCACCTCATACCATTCCACTCCACTGCACTCCACTCCGCTCCACTACATTCCACTCCGTTCAATTCCATTCCACTCCATTCCTTTCCATTCCTTTCTTTCAACAGAATATCACTGGGTCACCCAGGCTGGAGTGCACTGGCACAATCTTAGCTCACAATTCATATCACCATTCCATTCCATTCCATGCTGTTCCATTCCATTCCATTCCACCACACTCCTACTCCATTTCATTCCATTCAGTTCCATTCCACTCCACTCCACTCCATCCAATTCCATCCCATTCCATTCCACTCCATTCCACTCCATTCAACTCTGCTCCACTCCACTCCATCCCATTCCATCACATTCCATTCCACTCCACTGAACTCCACTGTACTACATTCCATTCCATTCCATTCCATTCCATTCCATCCATTCCTTTCCACTCCGCTCCATTCCATTCCATTCCTTTCCACTCCATTCCACTCTACACCACTCCATTCCATACCATTCCACTCCATTCCATTCGAATCCCCTCCACTCCACTCCATTCCACTCCACTCCATTCCATTGCACTCCTTTCCTCTCCACTCCACTCCCTCCCTTTCCATACCATTCTTTTCCACTCTACTCCACTGCACTCCACTTCATTATATTCCTTTCCATCCCATTCCATTCCACTCCTCTCCGCTACACTCCACTCCTCTCCACTCCATTCCATCCCTTTACATTCCATGCCATTGTACTCCACTCCACTCCATTCCATTCCATTCCATTCCATTTCTTTCCATTCCATTCCATTCCATTCCATTCCATTCCATTCCATTCCATTCCATTATTTCTTTCCATTCCATTCCATTCCATTCCATTCCATTCCATTCCATTCCATTCCATTCCATTCCATTCCATTCCATTCCATTCCATTCCATTCCATTCCTTTCCATTCCATTCCATTCCATTCCATTCCATTCCATTCCATTCCATTGCATTCCATTCTATTCCTTTCTTCTGATTGTATCTCACTCTGTCACCCATTCTGGAGAGCAGTTGCGAAATCTCAGTCCACATTTAGTCCCACTATTCTATTCCATTCCATTCCATTCCGTTCCGTTCCATTCCGTTCCGTTCCGTTCCATCCCATTCCATTCCGTTCCATTCTGCTTCAATTGACTCCACTCGACTCCACTCCACTCCACTCCACTCCATTCCATTACACTCCATTCCACTACATTCCACACCAATCCAATCCATTCCAATCCATCCCATTTCATTCCACTCCGTTCCACTTTTTTCCAGTGCACTCCACTCCCTTCCACTCCATTCCACTCCATTCCATTCCAGCCCACTCCATTTCACTCCACTCTAATCATCGCCAATCCACTCCATTCCATTCCATTCCACTCAATGCCAACCCACTCCACTCAACTCAAGCCCATTCTCTCCCATTGCATTTCATTCATTCCACTCCACTCGACTCCACTGCACTCAAGTCCACGCCACTCCATTCCATTCCATCCCATCCCATTTATCTCCATTTCACGCCACTCCACCCCGCTCTTCTCCAATCCACTCCATTCAATTCCATTCCATTCCAATCCACTCCACTTCAATCCACTCCACTCTACTCTACTCCTTTCCATTCCACTGCATTCCACTCCACTCCACTACATTCCATTCCATTCCATTTGATTGCATTCCACTGCATTGCACTCCTTTCCACTCCACTCCACTTCAGTCCTCGCCACTCCATTCCATTCAATTCTCTTCCTGTCCATTCCATTCCATTCCTTTCTTTTGTTAGGATCTGTCTCTGTTACCCAGGCTGAAGGGCAGTGGCACAATCTCAGCTCACATTTCATTTCTGCATTCCATTCTATACCATTCCATTCCATTCCATTCCATTCAATTCCACTTCATTCCATTCCATTCCACTCCAATCCACTCCATTCCACTCCAGTCCATTCAATTCCACTCCAGTCCACTCCAGTCCACTCCATTCCTTTCCATTCCATTCCATTCCATTCCATTCCATTCCATTCCATTACATTCCATACCTCTCCATACCAATCCATTCATTTGTTTCTACAGGATCTCACTCTGTCACCCAGGCTATAATGCTGTAGTAGAATCTCAGCTCACATTTCATTTCACCACTCCATTCCATTCCATTCCATTCCATATTTTCTACTCCACTCCACTGCTCGCCACTGCATTACACTCAACTCCACTCAATTCTACTGCACTTCACTCCACTCCCATCCATTCAATTCCACTCCATTCCGTTCTTCTCAACTCGACTCAACTCCACTCCCCTGCATTCGATTCCATCGCATTCCCTTCCACTCCATTCCACTCGACTCCACTCCACTCCAGTCCTCTCTACTCCACTCCACTTCACTCCATTCCATCCAATTCCATTCCATTCCATTCCATTCCATTCCATTCCATTCCATTCCATTCCATTCCTTTCTTTCGACAGGAACTCACTCTGTCACCCAGGCTGGAGTTCAGTGGCACAATCACAGCTCACATTTCATTTCACCATTCCATTCCATTGCATTCCATTCCATTCTTTTCCATTGCATTCCATTCCATTCCATTCCCTTCAATTCCATTCCATTCCATTCCACTCCAATACAGTCCAGTCCACTACACTACAGTCCTTTCCATTCCTTTCCATTCTATTCCATTCCATTCCATTTCACTCGAATCCACACTACTTAGCTCCAATCCACTCCACTTCCTTCCATTCCTCTCATTACAGTCGACACAACTCCACTCCATTCCTTTCCTATCAATTCCAATCCACTCCACTCCACTCCATTCCTTTCTACTCCACTGCACTATACTGCATTATTCTCCACTCCGTTCCATTTCATTCCATTTAATTCCACTGCATTCAATTCTATTCCATTCCCTTCCTTTCCATTCCACTCCATGCCACTCCACTACAGTCTTGTCCATTCGATTCCTTCCCATTCCACTCCACTCCACTCCACTACATTGCAATCCATTCAATTCTATTCCATTCCACTCCACTCCACGCCATTCCTTTCTTCTCCATTCCACTACAAGTTACTCCACTCCACTCCATTCCATTGCATTCCACTACCATCCATTCAATACGATTCCACTCCACTCCAGTCCAATCTAATCCACTGCATTCCATTCCATTACATTCTGTTCCATTCCATTCTACTACAATCCACTCTACTCCACTCCACTCTTCTCCACCCCATCCATTCCATTCCTTCACATTCCACTGCAATCTACTCCCCTCCATTCCGTTCCATTCCATTCCATTCCACCCTAGTCCACTCCATTCCATTCCTTTATACTCCATTCCACTACACTGCACTCCACTAAACTCCATTTCATTCCATTCCATTCTATTCCGTGCTATTGCTTTCCATTCCATTCCATTCCCATCCATTCCTTTCCATTCCACTCCCTTCATTCCTTTCCATTCCACTTCACTCCACTCCAATCCACTGCATTCCATTCCTTTCCATTCCATTCCATTCCTTTCCATTCCAATCCACTCCATTCCACTCCACTCCACTCCCCTCCTCTCCATTCCATTCCACTTTATTCCACTCAACTGCACTCCATTCCACTTAACTCCATTCCTTTCTACTCCACTCCCCTCCTCTCCATTCCATTCCACTTTATTCCACTCAACTGCACTCCACTCCACTTAACTCCATTCCTTTCTACTCCATTCGAATACACTGCACTCCACTCCACTGCATTCCATTCCATTCCGTTCTGTTGCATTCCACTCCATTCCTTTCCTTTCCATTCCTTCCCACTCCACTACGTTCCACTCCAATCCACTGCATTCCTATCCTTTCCATTCCATTCCACTCGAATCCACTCTAGTCCACACCACTCCACTCTACCACATTCCGTTCTTTCCCATTCCACTCCACTCCCCTGCATTTTTTCTATTCCATTCCATTCCGTTCCACTCCACTCCACTCCATTCTACACCCTTCCTTTCTTCTCAATTCCACTACAATGCACTCCACTCCACTCCACTCCATTCCATTCGTTTCCATCCCACTCCACTCCACCCCATTCCATTCCACTCCATTGAATTCTATACCACAACCTTCCACTCCACTCCACTCCAATGCATCCCACTGCATTCAATTCAATACCACTCTATTCCATTCCTCTCCACTTCTGTCCACTTGACACTTTTCTACTTCATTCCACTACACTGTACTCCACTCCATTCCATTCCATTCCATTCCATTATTTCTTTCCATTGCATTCCATTCCCTGCCATTCCAGTCCATTCCATTCCATTCTATTCCTTTCCATTGATTTCCATTCCCTTCAATTCCATTCCATTCCGATCGACTCCACTCCAGTCCAAGCCACAACATTCATTCCATTCCATTCAATTCCATTCCTCTTGATTCCACTTTAACCCACTGCACTCCACTCCACTCCATTCCCTCCCTCCCCATTCCACTCCGCCCCACTCCATTCCCTTCCCTTCCCTTCCATTCCATTCCAGTCAATTCCCCTCCACAACTCTCCACTCCACTCCAATCCTTTGTACTCCATTCCACTACACTGCACTGCATTCCACTCCATTCCATTCCATTCCCTTCCATTCCATTCCGTTCCATTGTCTTCCATTCAGTTCCAATCCTTTCCCTTCCATTACATTCTATTCCACTCCACTCCACTCAAATCCCCTGCATTCCATTCCTTTCCATTCCATTCCGTTCCGTTCCATTCCATTCAATTCCATTCCACTCCCTTCCTTTCTATTACATTACACTGCACTCCACTCCACTGCAAAGTACTGCATCCCATTCCATTCCATTCCATTCCATTCCATTCCATTCCATTCCATTCCAATTCATTCCATTCCATTCCACTCGAATCCACTCTATTCCCTCCACTGCACTCCAATCCACGTCATTCCATTCCATTCCATCCCTTTCCATGCCACTCCAATTCTTTCCATTCCAATCCACGTCATTCCATTCCATTCCATCTCTTTCCATGCCACTCCAATTCTTTCCATTCCATTCCACTCGAATCCACTCTACTCTGCTTCACTCCACTCCTATCCACTCCACTCCATTCCATTCCTTCCCGTTCCACTCCACTCCAATCCTTTCCATTACATTCCGTTCCTTTCCACTCCAATCCACTCCACTTCACTGCATTCCTTTCTACTCCATTCCCCTACACTGCACTCCATTCCACTCCATTACATTCCATTCCCTTCCATTGCATTCCATTCCATTCCTTTAAATTCAATTCTATTCCACTCCACTCAACTCCACTCTTCACCGCTTTCCATTCCTTTCCACTCAAATCCACTCTACTCCACTCCACTGCACTCCATTCCTTCCCATTCTGCTCCACTCCACTCCATTCCTTTCCATGCCATTGCATTCCATTCTACTCCACTCCACTCCTCTCTAATTCGTTCCTTTCCAGTTCATTCTGAAACACTTCACTCCTCTACACTCCACTCCATTCTGTTCTATTGCATTCCATTCCATTCCATTCAATTGCATTCCGTTCCATTCCACTCCACTCCGCTCCACTCCAATCCACTGCATTCCGTTCCTTTCCATTCCATTCTTTTCCACTCATAACCACTCAACTCTACTAAAATCCACTCCACTCCACTCTACTCCATTCCGTCCCATTCAACTCCACTCCACTGCTGTACATTCCATTCCAATCGATTCCATTCCACTCCACTCCTTTCTGCTCCATTCCACTACAATGCACTCCACTCCATTCCATTCCATTGCATTCCCTTTCATTCCATTCCATCACTCCCATTCCAGTCCCTTCCACTCCACTCCAATCCACAGCATTGTTTCCATTCCACTCCTTTCTATTCCACTTGAATCCACTCTACTACACTCTGCTCCATTCCATTCCTTCCCATTCCAATCCACTCGACTCCACTCAATTCCATTCCATTCCATTCCATTCCACTAAATTCCACTCCACTCGACTCCACTCCAATCCTTTCTACTCCATTCCACTACACTGCAGTGCATTCCACTTCATTTCATTCCATTACATTCCATTCCGTTGCATTCCATACCATTCCACTCCCTTCTATTCCGTTCTATTCAACTCCACTCCAATCCAATCCACCTCATTCCATTCCTTCCCATTCAACTCCACTCCACTCCAACACATTTCATTCCCTTTTATTTCTTTCCATTCCACACCACTCCACCCCATTCCATTCCTTTCTGCTCCATTCCATTACACTGCACTCCACTCCACTCCACTCCACTCCATTCCATTCCATTCCATTCCATTCCATTCCATTCCATTCCATTCCATTCCATTCCATTGCCTTCCATTCCATTAAATTCCCTTCCATTCTTTTCCATTCCACTCCACTCCACTCCAAGCCACTACCTTCCATTCCACTCCACTGCAATCGACTCCACACCACTCCATTCCTTTCTATTCCTTTCCACTGCACTGAAATCCACTCAATTGCATTCCATTCCATTCTGTTCCATTGCATTCCATTCCATTCCATTCCTTTCCATTGCATTCCATTTCTATCCACTTCACTGGAATACAGTCCATTCCTATCTATTCCATTCTGTACTGTTCCATTCCATTCGAATTTAGTGTATTCCACTCCACTCCACTCCACTGCATACCATTCATTCCCTTTCCACTCCACACCCCTCCATTCCTTTCCATTCCATTCTAATTTATTCCACTCCATTCCACACCCTTCCTTTCTACTCCATTCCTGTAAAGGGCTTTCGTCTGCACTCCATTACATTTCATTCCATTCCATTCCTTTCCATTCCATTCCATTACATTCCACTCCATTACCCTCTTTTCCATTGCATTCCATTCCATTCCATTCCACTCCACTTCAATGTACTGCATCCCTTTCCATTGCATTCAATTCCACTCCTCTCCACTCCAATCCACTGCATTCCATTCCCTTCCATTCCTTTCCTTTCCCCTCCAATCCATTCCATTCCATTCCAATCGAATACACTCTACTCCACTCCACTCCACTCCAATCCACTCCACTCCATTCCATTCCTTCCCATTCCACTGCACTCCCCTCCACTCCATTCCATTCCATTCCATTCCATTCCACACCAAGACACTCCACTCCACTCCTTTCCATTCCATTCCATAGCACTCGAATCCACTGTACTCCACTCCACTCCTGTCTAGTCCACTGCATTCCGTTCATTCCCATTACACTCCACTCCACTTCACTCCATTCCGTTCCTTTCCATGCCACTCCACTGCACTCCACTCCATTCCTTTCTACTCCATTGCACCACCCTGCACTCGTCTTCACTGCATTACATTTCATTCCATTCCATTCCACTACATTCAACTCCATTCCTTTCTACTCCATTCCATTCCATTCTATTCCATTCCATTCCATTCCATTCCTTTCCGTTGAATTGCATTCAATTCCATTCCATTCCCTTCCATGACATTACATTCGACTCCACTCCACTCCAGTCCACAGAATTCCATTCCATTTCATTCCATTCCATTGCATTGCATTCCATTCCATTCCTTTCCACTCGAATCCACTCTGCTTCACTATACTCCACTACACTACACTCCTTTCCATTCATTCCCATTCCCCTCCTCTCCACTCCATTCGAATGCATTCCGTTCCATTGCATTGGATTTAATTCCATTCCCTTCCATTCCATTCCATTCCATACCACTCCACTCCAATCCATTCCATTCCATTCCATTCCATCCATTCCATTCCATTCCATTCCATTCCATTCCTCTCAAATCCACTCTACTGCACTCCACTCCAATCCATGCCACTGCATTCCATTCCTGCAAATTCCACTCCATTCATCTCAACTCAATTCATTTCCATCAATTGCATTCCAATCCATTCCACTCCACTCCACTCCACTCCAATAAATTTCTTTCTTCTCCGTTCCACTGTACTGTATTCCACTCAACTGCATTACATTTCATTCCATTCCCTTCCTTTCAACTCAGTTCCACTCCACTCCAAATAAATCTGATCCACTGCATTCCACTCTTTCCATTCCATTCCATTCTATTCAATTCCATTCAATTCCGTTCTAATCCACTTCTACTCCACTCCACTCCACTCCATTCCATTTCTTCCCATTCCACTCCACTCCAATGCACTCCATTCCTTTCCATTCCATTCCATTCCACTTCACTCCACTTCAATCAACTCCACTCTATTTCTTTCTACTGCATTTCAAATATAGTGCATTCCTCTCCACTCCATTGAATTGCATTGCATTCACATCCATTCCGTTCCAATCCATTCCACTCCATGGCACTCCACTCCACTCCCTTCCATTCCTTCCAATTACACTCCACTCCATTCCTTTTGATTCCATTTCAATCCATTCCATTCCACTCACTACACTCTACTCCATTACTTTCTACTCCATTCCACTACACTGCACTGCACTCCACTCCATTAAATTCCTTTCCATTCCATTCAGGTCCATTGCATTCCATTCCATTCCAATCCCTTCCATTCCATTCCATTCCACTCCACTCCACTCCATTCCGATGCATGGCTTTCTGTCCATTCCATTCCGTTCCATTCCATTCCACTCAAATCCACTTTACTCCACTCCACTCCACTCCAGTGCACTCCATTCCTTCCCATTGCACTCCACTCCATTCCACTCTATTCCATTCCTTTCCATTCCATTCCATTCCACTCCAACCCACTGCAGTCCACTCCACTCCATTCCTTTCTACTCCATTCCACTACACTGCACTGCATTCCACTCCATTCCATCACAATCCATTCCATTCCTTTCCATTGCACTCCATTCCATTCCATTCCCTTCAAATCCGTTGCATTCCATTCCACTCCACTCCATTCCAACCCACTGCATTCCCTTCCATTCTACTCCTTTCTATTCTGCTCCATTCAATTCCATTCCATTCCACTGGAATAAACTCTAATCCACTCCATTCCACTCCAATCAAGTCCTCTCCATTCCATTCCTTCCCATTCCACTCCACTCCACTCCATTCCATTTCATTCCATTCCACTCCACTCCACTCCATTCCTTTCATCTCCATTCCACGTCACTGCACTTCACTCGATGCAATTCCATTCTTTTCCATTCCATTGCGTTTCGTTGTATTCCATTGCATTCCATTCCATTACACTCCACTCGACTCCAATCAAATCCATAGAATTCATTCCATTCAATTCCATTCCATTCCACTCACGTCCACTCTACTCCATTCCACTCATTTCCATTCATTCCCATTCAACTCCTCTTCACTCCATTCAAGTCCATTCCATTCATTTCCCTTCCACACCATTCCACTCCATTCCATGCCTTTCCATTCCACTCCCCTCCACTCCATTCCTTTCTACTCCATTCCAATACACTGCACTCCACTCCATTCCTTTCCATTCCATTCCGTTCCATTCCATTCCATTCCATTCCTTTCCATTCCATTCCATTCCTTTCCATTGCATTCCATTCTATTCCATTGCCTTCCGTTCCATTACATTCTACTACACTCCACTCCATTCCTATCCAATGAATTCCATTCCGTTCTGTATTTTCCGTTGCATTCCATTGCACTGGAATCAACTCTATGCCACACCACTCCACTCCACTCCATTCCATTCCTTCCTCTTCCACTCCACTCCAATCCAATCCATTCCATTCCATTCCATTCCATTACAATCCACTCCACTATACCCCATTCTTTTCTACTCCTTTTCCACTACACTGCATTCCTCTACACTCCATTCCTTTCCATTTCATTCCATTCCCTTCCACTCCACTGCAGTCTGATCCATGACATTCCATTCTACTCCACTCCCTTCCTTTCTCCTCCATTCCACTAGAATGCACTGCACTCCATTCCACTCTATTCCAATCCATTCTGGTCCACTGAATTCCATTCCATTCCTTTCCCTACCTTTCCGTTCCACTCCACTCCACTGCACTCCAATCCACAGCATTCATTCCATTCCATTCTAATCCATTCCATTACACTCAAATCCAGTGTAATCCACTCCACTCCACTCCAATCCATTCCATTCATTCCCTATCCTCTCCACTCCACTCAACTCCGTTCAAATCCTTTCCATTCCACTGCACTCCACTGCACTCCAATCCACAACATTCAATCCATTCCATTCCAATCCACAACATTCATTCCATTCCATTCTAATCCATTCCATTACACTCAAATCCAGTGTAATCCACTCCACTCCACTCCAATCCATTCCATTCCTTCCCTATCCTCTCCACTCCACTCACCTCCATTCAAATCCTTTCCATTCCATTCCATCCCACTCCATTCCACTCTACTCCAATCCACTCCACTCCATTCCTTTCTACTCCATTCCACAGCACTGCATTGTATTTCACTCCATTCCATTCCATTGTGTTCCATTGTATTCCCTTCCACTCCATTCCATTCCATTCCATTCCATTCCATTCCATTCCATTCCACTCCACTCCACTACACTCAAATCCACCTCAATCCATTCCATTCCACACCACTCCACTCGACTCCACTCTCCATTCCCTTCTACACCATTTCCACTACACTGCATTCCCCTCCACTCTGTTCCATTCCATTCCATTAAATTCCACTCAATTCCATTCCATTCCTCTCCATTCGACTCTACTCCATCCCTTCCACTCCATTCCTTTCTATTCCATTGCAATTCAATGCACTGCATTCCACTGTTCCATTCTATTCCATTCCCTTCCATTCTATTCCATTCGATTCCATTCCGTTCCAATCCACTCCAATCCACGTCATTCCATTCCATTCCATTCTATTCCATTCCATTCCATTCCATTCCATTCCATTCCACTCCATTCCATTCCATTGCACTCGAATGTATTCTACTCCACTCCACTCCTCTCCAATCAAATCCAATCCATTCCGTTCGTTGCCATTCCACTCCACTCCAGTCCACTCAATTCCATGTCATTCCATTCCACTCCTCTCCACTCCACTCCATTCTTTCTACTGCTTTGCACTACACTGCACTCCACTCCACACCATTCCATTACATTCCATTCTATTCCTCTCCTTTCCATTCCTCTCAAATCCACTCTAATCCACTCCACTCCACTCAACTACATTCCTGTCCTTCCCATTCCATTCCGTTCTACTCCATTCCATTGCATTCCATTCCAACCCACTCCACTCCACTCCATTCCTTTCTACTCCATTCCACTACACTGCACTACACTCAATTCCATTCCATTCCATTCTGTTCCACTCCATTTGATTTCATTCCATTCCATTCCATTTCCATCCATTCCATTCCATTCCACTCCACTCCACTGTAATCTACTGCATCCCATTCCATTCCATTCCATTTCATTCCATTCTTTTCTACTTGAATCCACTCTACTCCACTCCACTCCCCTCCACTCTATTCCATTCCTTCCCAATCGGCTCCATTCCACTGCATTCCTTTCCTTCCCATTCCACTCCACTCCCCTCCACTCCATTCCATTCCAATTCACTCCATTCCACTCCACTCCTCTCTACTTAATCAGTTTCTACACGATTCCACTACACTGCACTACTCACGACTCCATTCCATTCCATTCCATTCCATTCCATTCCATTCCATTCCATTCCATTCCATCCCATTCCATTCCGTTCCATTCCATTGATTTCCATTCCCTTCCATTCCATTCCATTCCATCCCATTCCATTCCGTTCCATTCCATTGCTTTCCATTCCCTTCCATTCCATTTCATTGCACTTAGGAATACCCCAATCCCATCCACAGCTTTCATTCCTTTCCGTTCCATTCCACTAGAATGCATTCTACTCCACTCTACTTCACTCCATTCCATTCATTCCCATTACACTCCACTCCACTCCAGGCCATTCCATTCTATTCCATTCCATTCCATTCTATTCCATTCCATTCCATTCCATTCCATTCCATTCCATTCCATTCCATTCGTATCTGCTCTACTCCACTCCACTCCACTCCATTCCATTCCTTCCCATTCCACTGCATTCTACTCCATTCCATTCCATTCCATTCCAGCCCATTCCACTGCACTCCATTCCTTTCTACTCCATTCCACTAGAGTGCACTCCGCTACACTCTATTCCTTTCCATTCATTCCATTCTGTTCCATTGCATTCCATTCCCTTCTATTCCTTTCCTTTCCACTTGACTCCTGTGACTGCAATCCACTGCAGTGCATTCCATTCCATTCCATTCCACTCGAATCCACTCTACTCCACTCCATTGCACTCCATTAAATTCCTTCCCCTTCCACTCCACTCCAATCCATTCTTGTCCATTCCATTCCATTCCACTCCACTCCACTCCACTCCTCTCCACTACATTGCTTCCTACTCCATTTTACTACCCTGCGTTCCTCTTCACTCCATTGTGTTCCATTCCATTCCATTCCTTTCCATTCCACTGCAGTCCATTCCATTCCAATCCCTTCAATTCCATTCCATTCCACAACATTACACTCCACTCTAGTTCACTGAATTTCTTTCTATTCCTTTCCACTCCATTCCATTCCGTACAATTCCATTCCTTTCCAATGCATTCCATTCCATTCCTTTCCATTCCATTCCACTCCACTCCACTCCACTCCACTGTAATCTACTGCATCCCCTTCCTTTCCATTCCATTTCATTCCATTCTTTTCTGCTTGAATCCACTCTACTCCACTCCACTCCCCTCCTCTCCATTCCATTGCTTCCCAATCGACTCCAGTCCACTGCACTCCATTCCTTCCCATTCCACTCCACTCCTCTCCACTCCATTCCATTCCAATCCATTCCATTCCACTCCAGTCCACTCTACTTAGTCCCTTTCTACACGATTCCACTACACTGCACTCCTCACCACTCTATTCCATTCCAATCCATTCCATTCCATTCCATTGCATTCCACTCTAATCCACTCTACTCCACTCCATTCCACTCCATAAAATTCCTTCCCCTTCCACTCCACTCCAATCCATTCTTGTCCGTTCTATTCCATTAAACTCCACTCCTCTCCACTACTTTCCTTTCTACTCCATTTTACTACCCTGCATTCCTCTCCACTCCATTGTATTCCATTCCATTCCTTTCCATTCCACTGCAGTCCATTCCATTCCAATCCCTTGAATTCCGTTCCATTCCACAACACTGCACTCCACTCTAGTTCAGTGAATTTCTTTCTATTCCATTCCATTCGATTTCATTCCGTAAAATTCCATTCCATTGCGTTTCATTCCATTCCATTCCATTTCATTCTATTCCATTCCCTTCCATTCCATTCCTTTCAATCAAAATTTTCTCACTCTGTCACCTTGGCTATATTGTGGGGGCAGAATCTCAGTTCACATTTCGTTTACCATTCCATTCCGTTCCCTTGCATTCCATTCCATTTAATTCCACTCCACTCCACTCCTCTCTATTCCACTCCATTCCACTCCACACCACTTCATTGCGCTACACTCCATTCCATTACACTCCATGCCACTCCACTCCACTGCACACCACTCCATTCCACTCCATTCCATTCCATTCCCCTCCACTCCACTCCAGTGCACTCCACTCCATTCCTTTATACTCTATTCCACTACACTGCACTCCACTCTATTCCATTCCATTCCCTTCCTTTCAATTCCATTCCACTCCACTCCCGTCAAAACAACTGCCTTCCATTCCATTTCATTCTATTCAATTCCACTCAAATCCACTTTTCTCCCATCCATTGCATTCCATTCCATTCCCTTCCATTCCTTTCCATTGCATTTCATTCCATTCATTCCCTTCGATTCCATTCCATTCCACACCAGTCCAATCCATTGCCTTAAATTCCATTCCATTCCATTCCTCTCAAATCAACTCTACTCCACTGCACTCCACTCCGCTCGATTCCATTGCTTCCCATTCCACTACATTCTATTCCATTCCATTCTATTCCGTTCCATTGCATTGCTTTCCATTCCATTCCCTTCCATGACATTCAGTTCCACTCCACTCTCCTCCACTCCAATCTGCTGCTTTCCATTCCATTCCATTCCATTCCACAGCACTCGAGCCCATGCTATTCCAATCCACTCCACTACAATCCACTCCACTCTATTCTATTCCACTGCATTGCACACCACTTCATTATGCTACATTCCTTCCTATTCCATTCCAATACACTGCATTCCATTCCACTCCATTCCATTCATTTCCATTCAATAGCTTTCCATTCCATTCCATTCCCTTCTATTCCTGTCCATTCCACTGGACTCCACTCCACTCCAATCCTCTTCATTCCATTCCATCCCATTCCATTCCTTTCCACTCGAATCCACTCTACTCCACTCCACTTCATTCCATTCCATTCCTTCCCATTCGACTCCACTCCAGTACAATCCATTCCATTCCATTCCACTCCAGTCCACTCCACTCCATTCCTTTCTACTCCATTCCACTATGCTGCATTCCTCTCCACTCCATTGTATGAAATTCCATTCCATTGCATTCCATTCCATTCCAATTTCAATTCATTCCATTCCATTCCCTTGCATTCCATTCCATTCCATTCCACAACCCTCCACACCACTCTAGTCGTCCACTGAATTCCATTGTATTCCATTCCATTCCTCTCCATTCCTTTCCATTCCATTTCCTTCCTTCCTTTCGAAATGATCCCACTCTGTCACCCTCTCTATATTGCAGTGGTAGAATCACAGCTCACATTTCCTTTTACAATTCCATTCCTCTCCCTTCCATTCCATTCTATTTAATTCCACTCCACTCCATTCCACTCCATTGCCCTCCACGCCACTCCATTCCAGTCCACTCCATTCCATTCAACTCCATTCCACTCCACTCCACTCTACGTTACACCAATCCATTCCACTACCCTACGTTCCACTCCATTCCTCTCCACTTTACTCCCCTGCACTCTGCACCATTCCTTTCTACTCCATTTCACTACACTGCAATCCACTCCATTCCATTCCATTCTATTACAATCTGTTCCATTCCATTCCATTCCATTCCCTTCCAGATAATTCATTGCACTCCACTCCAAACCACTGCATTCCTTTCAATTCCATTCCACTCAAATCCACTTTACTCCACTCCACTCCATTCCATTCAATTCAATCCCCTTCCGTTCTCTTCTATTCTGTTCCATTGCTTTCCATTCCATTCCTTTCCCTTCAAATTCATTCCATTCCTCTCCACTGCATTCCAAACCCCTTCATTCCATTCCATTCCATTCCACTCCATTCCATTCCATTCCAT
The DNA here is from genome assembly GCF_006542625.1 of Nomascus leucogenys. Classification (NCBI taxonomy): domain Eukaryota; kingdom Metazoa; phylum Chordata; class Mammalia; order Primates; family Hylobatidae; genus Nomascus; species Nomascus leucogenys. The sequence continues at coordinate 120,899 of NW_022096668.1, read as the reverse complement.
TGCATTCCATTCCACTCAACTCCAATCCACTGCATTCCATTCTGTTCCATTCCCTTCCTTTCCACTCCAATCCATTCCATTCCATTCGAATCAAATCCACACTACTCCACTCCACTGCTCTCCAGTTCTCTCCACTGCATTCCATTCCTTCCCATTTCACTCCACTACACTCCACTCCATTCCATTCCATTCCATTCCTTTCCATTCCATTCCATTCCATTTCATTCAATACCAACCCACTCCCCTCTACTCCATTCCTTTCTGTTCCGTGTCACTACACTGCACTCCATTCCACTCCATTCCATTCCATTCTGTTCCATTGCATTCTATCCCATTCCATTCTTTTAAATCCCATTGCATTCCACTCCACTCCACTCCGCTCCAATCCACTCATTTTCATTCCGTTCTGTTCCACTCAAATCCACTGTAATCCACTCCACTCCTGTCCACTCCACTGCTTTCCATTCCATCCCATTACACTCCAATGTACTTCACTCCATTCCATTCCATATCTTTGCATTCCATTCCACTGCACTCCACTCCATTCTTTTCTACTACATTCTACTACATTGCACTCCTCTCCACTCCATTCCATTCCATTCTATTCCATACCATTCCATTCCATGCCTTTGGATTGCATTCAATTCCATTACATTCCCTTCCAAGACATTACATTCCACTCCAGTCCACTCCACTCCACTCCACCGCATTCCATTTGATTCCATTCCATTCCATTCCATTCCATTCCATTCCATTCCATTCCATTCCTTTCCTTTCCATTCCATTCCACTCTAATCCACTCTACTTCACTATACTCCACTCCACTCCTTTCCATTACTTCCCATTCCACGCCTCTCCACTCCATTGCACTCCATTCCATTCCATTCCATTCCATTCTGTTGCATTGCATTGCATTAAATTGCATTTCCTTCCATTCAATTTCATCCCATACCACTTCACTCCACTGCAATCCATTCCGTTCAATTCCATTCCATTTCATCCCATTCCATTCCTCTCTAATCCAGTTCTACTCCATGCCACTCCACCTCCAATCCATGCCACTCCATTCCATTCTTTCAAATTCCACTCCACCCTACTCCACTCCATTAAATTCCATCCATTCCAATCCAGTTGACTCCATTCCACTGCACTCTAATCCATTTATTTCTACTCCATTCCACTACACTGCACTCCACTCGACTACAATAAATTCCATTCCGTTCCATTGTATTCCATTCATTCCATTCCCTTCCTTTCCATTCAGTTCCACTCCATTCCAAACAACGCCAATCCACTGCATTAAATAAATTCCACGCCATTCTAATCAATTCCATTCAATTCAATTCAAAACCACTCTACTCCACTCCATTCCTTCCTATTCCACTACACTACACTCCATTCCACTTCTTCCCATTCCACTTCACTCCAATACACTCCATTCTATTCCGTTCTATTCCATGCCAGTTCACTCCACTCCATTCCACTCCACTCCATTTCGTTCTACTCCATTTGAACTACACTGCATTCCTCTCCACTCCATTCAATTACATTGCATTCCAATCTATTCTGTTCCATTACATTCCACCCAACTCCAATACATGGCATTCCATTCCTTTCCATTACTTTCCACTTTATTACACTCCTTGGCACTCCACTCCACCCCATTCCATTCCTTCTGATTACACTCCACTCCACTCCATTCGATTCCATTCCAATCCATTCCATTCCACCCCTCTACAGTCTATTCCATTCCTTTCTACTCCATTCCACTACACTGCATTCCACTCCACTGCATTCCATTCAATTCCATTCCATTCCATTCCGTTCCGTTCCATTCCGTTCCGTTCCATTCCGTTCCGTTCCGTTCCGTTCTGTTCTGTTCCCTTCCGTTCCATTCCATTCCATTCCATTCCATTCCATTCCATTCCATTCCATTGCATTTCATTCCATTTCCTTCCCTTCCATTCCATTCCACTCCACTCCACTCTGATCTACAGCTTTCATTCCATTCCATTCCATTCCATTCCATTCCACCCAAATCAACTATTCTCCACTGCACTCCACTCCATTCCTTCCCATTCCATCCATTCCTTCCGTTTCTTTCCATTCCATTCCATTCCACTCCACTCCACTCCACCCCACTCCAGTCCATTCCACTCCATTCCTTTCTGATCCATTCCACTACACTGCACTACATTCCACTCCATTCCATTCCAATCCATTCCATGTGTTCTATGGCAATCCATTCCATTGCATTCCCTTCAACTCCATTCCATTCCACTCCACTCCATTCCAATCTACTGCATTCCATTCCATTCCATTCCTTTCTATTCCACTGCAAACGATTCCATTCCATTCCACTCGAATCCACTCTAATCCACTACATTCCACTCGAATCATGTCCACTCCATTCTATTTCTTCTCATTCTACTCGACTCCACTCCATTCCGTGCCAGTCCATTCCACTCCACTCCACTACATTACTTTCTCCTCCATTCCACTTCACTGCACTTCACTCCACACCATGCCATTCCATTCTGTTCCATTCCATTCCATTCCGTTCTGTTCCATTCCATTCCATTCCATTCCATTCCATTCCATTCCTTTCCATTCCTTTCCATTCCGTTTCACTGTATTCCATTCCTTTCCATTGCACTCCACTGTACTCCACTCGAATGCACAGAATTCATTCCATTCCATTCCACTAGAATCCACTCTACTCCACTCCACTCAGTTCCATTCCACTATACTTCACTCCACTCCAGTCCATTCCATTCCATTCCATTGCATTGCATTCCATTTCCTTCCATTCTTTTCCATTGCATTCCACTCCACTCCATTCCTCTCCGATCCACAGCTTTCTTTCCATTCCATTCCGTTCCATTCCATTCCACTCAAATCAACTCTACTCCACTCCACATCTCTCTATTCCTTGCCATTCCTCTCCACTCCATTCCACTCCACTCCATTCCATTCAGTTCCATTCCATTCCTTTACCTTCCACTCCATTCTACTCCATTCCATGCCTCTCCATTCGTCTCCACTCATCTCCATTCCTTTCTACTCCATTTCACTACACTGCACTCCACTCCATTCCATTCCATTCCATTGCATTCCATTCCATTCCATTCCAATCCATTCCATTCCATTCCGTTGCATTCCATTCCATTCCATTCCATTCCATTCCAATCCATTCCATTCCATTCCTTTACATTGCATTCCTTTCCATTCCATTCCTTTCAATTCCATGCATTTCCCTTCCATTCCATTCCATTCCATTGCACTGCACTGTGCTCCACTCCAATCCACAGAATTCATTGCATTCCATTCCTTTCCATTCCATTCTGTTCCATTCCATTCCCCTCAAATCCACTCAACTCCACTCCACTCAATTCCATTCATTCCCATTCCACTCCACTCCATTCCATTCAATTCCATTCCATTCCTTTCCCTTCCACTCCATTCCATGCCTTTCATTCGTCTCCACTCATCTCCATTCCTTTCTACTCTATTGCACTGCACTGCACTCCATTCCATTCCATTCCATTCCATTCCATTCCATTCCATTCTGATCCATTCCATTCCATTCCTTTCCATTGCATTCCATTCCATTCCATTCCCTTCCCTTCCCTTCCATTCCATTCCATTCCATTCCACTCCACTCAACTCCAATCCACTGCATTCTATTCCGTTCCATTCCTTTACTTTCCACTCCAATGCATTCCATTCCATTCAAATCGAATCCACTCTACTCCATTCTACTGCTCTCCAATTCACTCCACTGCATTCCATTCCTACCCTTTCCACTCCACTACATTCCACTCATTTCCATTCCATTTCTTTCCATTCCATTCCATTCCATTCCATTCCATTCCATTCCATTCCACACCATCCCTCTCCAGTCTACTCCATTCCTTTCTACTCCATGCCACTACGCTGCATTCCGTTCCACTCCATTCCATTCCATTCTGTTCCATTGCATTCCATTCCATTCCATTCCTTTAAATCCCAGTGTATTTCACTCCACTCCACTCTGCTCCAATCCACTCCTTTCCATTCCATTCCAATCAACTCGAATCCACTCTAATCCACTCTACTCCTGTCCACTCCACTACATTCCATTCCATCCAGTTACACTCCACTTTACTTCACTCCATTCCATTCCATAACTTTCCATTCCATTCCACTGCACTCCACTCCTTTCTTTTCTACTCTCTTCTACTACGTTGCACTCCTCTCCACTCCATTCCATTCTATTCAATTCCATTCAATGCTTTGGATTGCATTCAATTGCATTACATTCCCTTCCAAGACATTACCTTCCACTCCACTCCACTCCACTCCAATCCACAGCATTCCATTTCATTCCATTCCATTCCATTCCACTCGAATCCACTATACTTCACTATACTCCACTCCACTCCACTCCTTTCCATTCCTTCCCATTCCACGCCTCTCCACTCCATTCCATTTCTTCTGAATACCGTCCTCTCTACTACATTCGATTCCATTCCAATACATTCCATTCCACTCCACTACACTCTACTCCATTCTTTTCTACTCCATTCCACTGTACTTCACTCCACTTCACTCCATTTCCTTCCATTCCATTCCGTTCCATTGCATTTCATTCCATTTCCTTCCCTTCCTTTCCATTGCATTCCACTCCACTCCTCTCTGATACACAGGTTTCTTTCCATTCCATTCCGATCCATTCCTTTCCACTCAAATAAACTCTTCTCCACTCCACTCCACCCCATTCCTTCCCATTCCACTCCACTCCACTCCATTCTATTCCTTTCCATTCCATTCCATTCCACTCAATTCCACTCCACCACACTCCCGTACATTCCACTCCATTCCTTTCTGCTCCATTCCACTGCACTGCACTACATTCCACTCCATTCCTTTCCAATCCATTCCATGCCGTTCCATTGCAATCCATTACATTCCATTCCCTTCAATGCCATTCCATTCCATTCCACTCCACTTCATTCCAATCCACTGCATTCCATTCCATTCCTTTCTATTCCACTCTAATCCATTCCATTCCATTCAACTCGAATCCACACTAATCCACTACATTCCACTCCAATCATGTCCACTTCATTCCATTTCTTCCCATTCCACTCGACTCCACTCCATTCCATGCCATTCCATTCCACTTCTCTCCACTCCAGTACTTTCTCCTCCCTTCCGGTACACTGCATTTCACTCCACGCCATTCCATTCCATTCCGTTCCGTTCCGTTCCATTCCGTTCCGTTCCATTCCATTCCATTCCATTCCATTCCATTCCATTCCACCCAAATCAACTATTCTCCACTGCACTCCACTCCATTCCTTCCCATTCCATCCATTCCTTCCGTTTCTTTCCATTCCATTCCATTCCACTCCACTCCACTCCACCCTACTCCAGTCCATTCCACTCCATTCCTTTCTGCTCCATTCCACTACACTGCACTACATTCCACTCCATTCCATTCCAATCCATTCCATGTGTTCTATGGCAATCCATTCCATTGCATTCCCTTCAACTCCATTCCATTCCACTCCACTCCATTCCAATCTACTGCATTCCATTCCATTCCATTCCTTTCTATTCCACTGCCAACTATTCCATTCCATTCCACTCGAATCCACTCTAATCCACTACATTCCACTCGAATCATGTCCACTCCATTCTATTTCTTCTCATTCTACTCGACTCCACTCCATTCCGTGCCAGTCCATTCCACTCCACTCCACTACATTACTTTCTCCTCCATTCCACTTCACTGCACTTCACTCCACACCATGCCATTCCATTCTGTTCCATTCCATTCCATTCCGTTCTGTTCCATTCCATTCCATTCCATTCCATTCCATTCCATTCCATTCCATTCCTTTCCATTCCTTTCCATTCCGTTTCACTGTATTCCATTCCTTTCCATTGCACTCCACTGTACTCCACTCGAATGCACAGAATTCATTCCATTCCATTCCACTAGAATCCACTCTACTCCACTCCACTCAGTTCCATTCCACTATACTTCACTCCACTCCAGTCCATTCCATTCCATTCCATTGCATTGCATTCCATTTCCTTCCATTCTTTTCCATTGCATTCCACTCCACTCCATTCCTCTCCGATCCACAGCTTTCTTTCCATTCCATTCCGTTCCATTCCATTCCACTCAAATCAACTCTACTCCACTCCACATCTCTCTATTCCTTGCCATTCCTCTCCACTCCATTCCACTCCACTCCATTCCATTCAGTTCCATTCCATTCCTTTACCTTCCACTCCATTCTACTCCATTCCATGCCTCTCCATTCGTCTCCACTCATCTCCATTCCTTTCTACTCCATTTCACTACACTGCACTCCACTCCATTCCATTCCATTCCATTGCATTCCATTCCATTCCATTCCAATCCATTCCATTCCATTCCGTTGCATTCCATTCCATTCCATTCCATTCCATTCCATTCCAATCCATTCCATTCCATTCCTTTACATTGCATTCCTTTCCATTCCATTCCTTTCAATTCCATTCCCTTCCATTCCATTCCATTCCATTGCACTGCACTGTGCTCCACTCCAATCCACAGAATTCATTGCATTCCATTCCTTTCCATTCCATTCTGTTCCATTCCATTCCCCTCAAATCCACTCAACTCCACTCCACTCAATTCCATTCATTCCCATTCCACTCCACTCCATTCCATTCAATTCCATTCCATTCCTTTCCCTTCCACTCCATTCCATGCCTTTCATTCGTCTCCACTCATCTCCATTCCTTTCTACTCTATTGCACTGCACTGCACTGCACTCCATTCCATTCCATTCCTTTCCATTCCATTCCATTCCATTCCCTTCCATTCCATTCCATTCTGATCCATTCCATTCCATTCCTTTACATTGCATTCCATTCCATTCCCTTCCCTTCCCTTCCATTCCATTCCATTCCATTCCACTCCACTCAACTCCAATCCACTGCATTCTATTCCGTTCCATTCCTTTACTTTCCACTCCAATGCATTCCATTCCATTCAAATCGAATCCACTCTACTCCATTCTACTGCTCTCCAATTCACTCCACTGCATTCCATTCCTACCCTTTCCACTCCACTACATTCCACTCATTTCCATTCCATTCCATTCCATTCCATTCCATTCCATTCCATTCCACACCATCCCTCTCCAGTCTACTCCATTCCTTTCTACTCCATGCCACTACACTGCATTCCGTTCCACTCCATTCCATTCCATTCTGTTCCATTGCATTCCATTCCATTCCATTCCTTTAAATCCCAGTGTATTTCACTCCACTCCACTCTGCTCCAATCCACTCCTTTCCATTCCATTCCAATCAACTCGAATCCACTCTAATCCACTCTACTCCTGTCCACTCCACTACATTCCATTCCATCCAGTTACACTCCACTTTACTTCACTCCATTCCATTCCATAACTTTCCATTCCATTCCACTGCACTCCACTCCTTTCTTTTCTACTCTCTTCTACTACGTTGCACTCCTCTCCACTCCATTCCATTCTATTCAATTCCATTCAATGCTTTGGATTGCATTCAATTCATTACATTCCCTCCAGACATTACATTCCACTCCACTCCACTCCACTCCAATCCACCGTGTTCCATTCCATTCCATTCCATTCCATTCCATTCCATTCCATTCCATTCCACTCGAGTCCAGTATACTTTACTATACTCCACTCCACTCCACTTTTTTCCATTCTTCCCATTCCGCACCTCTCCTCTCCATTCCATTCCTTCTGATTACACTCCACTCCACTCAATTCGATTGCATTCCAATACATTCCATTCCACTCCACTACACTCCATTCCTTTCTACTCCATTCCACTATACTTCACTCCACTCCAGTCCATTCCATTCCATTCCATTGCATTGCATTCCATTTCCTTCCATTCTTTTCCATTGCATTCCACTCCAATCCATTCCTCTCCGATCCACAGCTTTCTTTCCATTCCATTCCATTCTATTCCATTCCACTCAAATCAACTCTACTCCACTCCACATCTCTCTATTCCTTGCCATTCCTCTCCACTCCACTCCACTCTGCTCCAATCCACTCCTTTCCATTCCATTCCACTCCACTCTAATCCACTTTAATCCACTCCACTCCTGTCCACTCCACTCCACTCCATTCCATCCCATTACACTCCACTCTACTTCACTCCATTCCATTCCATAACTTTCCATTCCATTCCACTGCACTCCACTCCTTTCTTTTCTACTCTCTTCTACTACATTGCACTCCTCTCCACTCCATTCCATTCTATTCAATTCCATTCCATGCCATTGGATTGCATTCAATTGCATTACATTCCCTTCCAAGACATTACCTTCCACTCCACTCCACTCCACTCCAATCCACAGCATTCCATTTCATTCCATTCCATTCCATTCCACTCGAATCCACTATACTTCACTATACTCCACTCCACTCCACTCCTTTCCATTCCTTCCCATTCCACGCCTCTCCACTCCATTCCATTTCTTCTGAATACCGTCCTCTCTACTACATTCGATTCCATTCCAATACATTCCATTCCACTCCACTACACTCTACTCCATTCTTTTCTACTCCATTCCACTGTACTTCACTCCACTTCACTCCATTTCCTTCCATTCCATTCCGTTCCATTGCATTTCATTCCATTTCCTTCCCTTCCTTTCCATTGCATTCCACTCCACTCCTCTCTGATACACAGGTTTTTTTCCATTCCATTCCGATCCATTCCTTTCCACTCAAATAAACTCTTCTCCACTCCACTCCACCCCATTCCTTCCCATTCCACTCCACTCCACTCCATTCTATTCCTTTCCATTCCATTCCATTCCACTCAATTCCACTCCACCACACTCCCGTACATTCCACTCCATTCCTTTCTGCTCCATTCCACTGCACTGCACTACATTCCACTCCATTCCTTTCCAATCCATTCCATGCCGTTCCATTGCAATCCATTACATTCCATTCCCTTCAATGCCATTCCATTCCATTCCACTCCACTTCATTCCAATCCACTGCATTCCATTCCATTCCTTTCTATTCCACTCTAATCCATTCCATTCCATTCAACTTGAATCCACACTAATCCACTACATTCCACTCCAATCATGTCCACTTCATTCCATTTCTTCCCATTCCACTCGACTCCACTCCATTCCATGCCATTCCATTCCACTTCTCTCCACTCCAGTACTTTCTCCTCCCTTCCGATACACTGCATTTCACTCCACGCCATTCCATTCCATTCCATTCCATTCCGTTCCGTTCCGTTCCATTCCGTTCCATTCCATTCCGTTCCTTTCCGTTCCATTCCTTTCCATTCCATTCCATTCCATTCCATTCCATTCCATTCCATTCCGTTGCATTCCGTTCCGTTTCACTGTATTCCATTCCATTCCATTGCACTCCACTGTACTCCACTCGGCTCCACAAAATTCATTCCATTCCATTCCATTCCACTCGAATACACTCTAATCCACTCCACTCAATTCCATTCATTTCCATTCCATTCCACTCCACTCCATTCAATTCCATTCCCTTCCTTTCCCTTCCACTCCATTCCACTCCATTCCATGTCTTTCCATTCATCTCCACTCATCTCCATTCCTTTCTATTCTATTACACTACACTGCACTCCACTCCATTCCATTGCATTGCATTGCATTCCATTCCATTCCATTCCTTCACATTGCATTCCCTTCGATTCCATTCCCTTCCATTCCATTCCATTCCACTCCACTCCAATCCACTGAATTCCATTCCAATCCATTCCTTTCCTTTCCACTGCAATTCATTCCATTCCATTCTAATGAAGTCCACTCTACTCTACTCCACTGCTCTCCAATTCACTCCACTCCATTTCATTCCTTCCGATTACACTCCACTCCACTCCACTCTGTTCCATTTCATTCCTTTCCATTCCATTCCATTCAATTTCATTCCACACCACTCCACTCCACTCTACTCCATTCGTTTCTACTCTATGCCAATACACTGCATTCCATTCCACTCCATTCCATTCCATTCTCTTCCATTCCATTCCATTCCATTCCATTCCATTCCTTTCATTTCCATGCGATTCGATTGCATTCAATTCCATTACATTCCCTACCAAGACATTTCATTCCACTCCACTCCACTCCACTCCAATCCACAGCATTCCATTTCATTCCATTCCATTCCTTTCCATTCCATTCCATAACATTCATTTCCATTCCACTCAAATGCACTCTAGTTCACTATACTCAACTCCACTCCACTCTTTTCCATTCCTTCCCATTCCAAGCCTCTCCAATCCATTCCATTCCATTCCCTTTCGTTGCATTACATTGCATTCAATTCCATTTCCTTCCATTCCATCTATTCCACTCCTCTGCCCTCCACTCTGATCCACAGCTTTATTTCCATTCCATTCCATTCCATTCCATTCCACTCTAATCAACTCTCCTCCATTCCACTACATTCCATTCCTTCCCATTCCACTCCACTCCACTCCATTCCATTCTTTCATTCCATTCCATTCCTTTACATTGCATTCTATTCCATTCCATTCCCATCCATTCCATTCTGTTCGATTCCATTCCATTCCACTCTAATCCACTGCATTCCATTCTGTTTCATTCCTTCCCTTTCCACTCCAATCCATTCCATTCCATTCAAATCGAATCCACTCTATTCCACTCCACTGTCCTCCAATTCACTCCACTCTATTCCTTTCCTTCCCATTCCCCTCCACTACACTCCACTCCATTCCAATCTATTCCTTTCCATTCCATTCCATTCCATTTCATTCCAAACCACCCTACTCCTCTCTACTCCATTAATTTCTGCTCCATGCCACTACACTGCACTCATTTCCACTCCATTCCATTCCATTCTGTTCCATTGCATTCCATTCCATTCCATTCCTTTAAATACCATTGCATTCCATTCCACTCCAATCCACTCCAAACCACTCCTTTCCATTCCATTCCATTCCACTCGAATCCACTCTAATACACTCCACTCCTGTCCACTCCACTGCATTCTATTTCTTCCCATTACACTCCACTCTACTTCACTCCATTCCTTTCCATAACTTTCCATTCCATTCCAGTGCACTGCACTCCATTCTTTTCTACTCCATTCTACTACACTGCACTCCTGTCCACTCCATTCCCATCCATTCCATTCCATTCCAATGCATTGGATTGCATTCAATTCCATTTCATTCCCTTCTAAGACATTACATTCCTCTCCACTCCACTCCACTCCAATCCACAGCATCCCATTCCATTCCATTCTATTCCATGTCATTGGATTGTATGCAATTCAATTACACTCCCTTCCAAGACACTACATTCCACTCCACTCCACTCCAATCCACAGCATTCCATTTCATTCCATTCCATTCCATTTAATTCCATTCCTTTCCACTCGAATCCACTTTACTTCACTATATTCCACACCTCTCCAGTCCTTTCCATTCCTTCCCATTCCATGCCTCTCCACTCCACTCCCTTCACTTCTATTCTGTTGCATTGCATTGCATTCAATTCCATTCCCTTCCATTCCATTCCTTTCCAGACCACTCCACTCCACTGCAGTCCATTCCGTTCCATTCCAGTCCATTTCTTTCCATGCCATTCCTCTCAAATCCAGTCTAATCCATTCCACACCACTCCAATCCACGCCACTCCATTCCATTCCTTTAAATTCCAATCCACTCAACTCCACTCCATTAAATTCCATCGAATCCAATCCATTTCACTCCAATCCTCTCCTGTCCACTCCTCTCCAATCCATTTCTTTCTACTCCATTCCACTACACTGCACTCCCCTCGACTACATTAAATCCAATTCCACTCCATTGCATTCCATTCCATTCCATTCGCTTCCCTTCCATTCACTTCCACTCCATTCCAAACCACTCCGATCCACTGCATTAAATTCCTTCCATTCCATTCTAATCAATTCCATTCACTTCCATTCAAAACCACTCTACTCCACTCCTCTCCATTCCACTCCATTCCTTACCATTCCACTCCACTCCACTCCATTCCATTTCTTCCCATTCCACTCCACTCCAATACACTACATTCCATTCCATTCTATTCCATTCCACTTCACTCCACTCCATTCCACTCCAATCCATTTCTTTCTTCTCCATTTCATCTACACTGCATTCCAGTCTACTCCATTCAATTACATTGCATTCCAATCTATTTTGTTCCATTCCATTCTGTTCCCCACCACGCAACTCCACTCCAATACACTGCATTCCATTCCATTCCATTCCATTTCATTCCATTCCATTCCGTTCCATTCCATTCCATTCTACCTGAATCCACTCTACTCCCCTCTATTCCATTCCACTCCAATCCGTTCCTTCCCATTCCAGTGCAGTCCACTACACTTCTCTCCATTCCATTCATTTCCGATACACTGCACTCCATTCCACTCAATTCCATTCCATTTCATACCTTTCTTTACGTTCCACTGGATTCCATTGCATTCCATTCCATTCCATTCCATTCCATTCCATTCCATTAATTTCCATTCCATTCCATTCTACTCCAATCCACTCCACTCCATTCCACTTCATTCCATTGCACTCCATTCCATTCCGTTGCATTCCATTCCATTACATTCCACTCCATTCCTTTCTGGTCCATTCCATTCCATCACATTCCATTATACTCCATTCCATTCCGTTCCATTCTTTCCCACTAGAACCCACTCCACTCCACTCCAATCCATTGCATTCCATTCAATTCAAATCCACTCTTCTCCACTCTACACTTTTCCACTCCAGTGCATTCCATTCCATCCCATTCACCTCCATTCCAGTCAACTGCATTCCATTCAATTCCACTGCATTCCATTCCATTCCACTCCACTCCACTAATTTCCTTTCTTCTCCATTCCACTCCACTACAGTCCAATGCACTTTTTTCCATTCCATTCCTTTCCATTCCATTCCATTGCATGCCATTACATCCGTTCCGCTCTGTCTGTTCTGTTCTGTTCTGTTCTGTTCCATACCATACCATTCCATTGCATTCCATTCCATTCCATTCCAATCCCCTCCATGCAACTCCACTCCAATCCACTGCATTCCATTCCATTCTATTCCATTTCATTCCATTCCACCTTAATCCACTCTACTCCCCTCCATTCCAATCCATTTAACTCCATTCCATTCCTTTCCATTCCACTCCACTCCACTACACTCCTCTTCATTCCATTCAATGCCAATACACTTCTCTCCACTCCATTCCATTCCATTCCATTCCATTCTATTCCTTTTCATTCCTTTCCATTGTATTTCATTCCTTTACTTTCCATTGCATTCCATTCTACTCCAATCCACTCCACTCCAATCCACTGCATTCCATTCCTTTCCATTGCATTGCATTCCAATCAATTCAAATCCACTCTTCTCCACCCCACTAGTCTCCACTGCACTGCATTCCATTCCTTCCCATTCACCTCGATTCCTGTCCACTCCATTCCATTCCAATGCATTCCACTCCACTCCATTCCATTCTTCTCTTCACCATTCCACTCTAATGCACTCCAATGTATTATTTCCTCTCCATTCCATTCCATTGCATTCCATTCCATTGCATTCCATTCCATTCCATTCCATTCTGTTCCATTCCATGCTTTCCAGTAGAATCCACTGCACTCCCTTGCAATCCATTCCGATGATTCCATTCAATTCAAGTCTGCTCTTCTTCACTCCACTCCTCTACTTCCGAATGCATTCCAATCCTTCCCATTCCCCTCCATTACAATCCTTTCCATTACCTTCCTTTCCATTACATTCCATTCCATTATATTCCATTCCATTTTCTTCCATTCCACTCCATTCCACTCCACGCAACTCACCTCCTTTATTCTCCATTGTAGTCCACTGCACTCCACCGCACTTTTTTCATTACTTTCCATTATATTCCATTAGACACCACGCAACTCCGCTCCAATACACGGCATTCCATTGCATTGCATTCCATTCCATTCCATTCCATTCCATTCCATTCCATTCCATTCCATTCCATACCATTCCACTCCACTCCAATCCATTCCATTCCAATCAATTCCATTCCATTCCATTCCATTCCATTCCATTCCATTCCATCCATTCCATTCCATTCCATTCCACCTTAATCGTCTCTATTCCCCTCTATTCCACACCATTCCATTCTGTTCCTTCCCATTCCCCTGCAGTCCACTACTCTTCCGCCATTAAATTCATTTCGGATACACTGACTCCACTCCCCTCCTTTCCATTCCATTCCATACATTTCATTACGTCCCATTTTATTCCATTCCATTCCATTCCATTCCACTAATTTCCATTCCATTCCATTCTACTCCAATCCACTCCACTCCACTCCACTCCACTGCATTGCATTCCATTCCATTCTACTCCGCTCCATTCCCTTCCTTTTCTCTCCATTCCTCCGCACTACACTCCACTGCCCTTTTTTCCACTCCATTCCATTCCATTCCATTCCATTCCATTCTATTGCATTCCATTCCATTCCATTCTTTTCCACTGGAACCCACTCCACTCCACTCCAATCCATTGCATTGCATTCCATTCAATTCAAATCCACTCTTCTACACTCCACTCTTTTCCACTCCACTGCATTCCATTCCTTCCCATTCGCCTTCATTCCTGTCAACTCCATTCCTTTCCATTCCATGCCATTCCTTTCCATTCCATTGCTTTCCATTCCATTTCTTTCCACTCCATTCCACTCCACTCCACTCCCTTCCTTTCTTCTCCATTCCACTCCAATTCACTCCAATGCACTTTTTTCCATTCCATTCCATTCTATTCGTTTCCATTGCATTCCATTACATTCCGTTCCCCTCTCTTCTGTTCTGTTCCATTCTGTTCCATACCATTCCATTACATTCCATTCTAATCCCTTCCATGCAACTCCACTTGAATCCACTGCATTCCATTCCATTCCATTCCATTCCATTCCACTCCATTCCATTCCACCTGAATCCACTCTACTCCCCTCCATTCCTCTGCCCTCCACTCCACTCCCTTCCATTCCTTCCCATTCCACTCCACTCCACTACACTCCTCTTCATTCAATTCAATGCCAATACACTGCTCTGCACTCCACTCCATTCCATTCCATTCCTTTTCATTCCGTTCCATTGTATTCTATTCTTTTCCATTACTTTCCATTCCATTCCATTCTACTCCAATCCACTCCACTCCAATCCACTGTATTTCATTCCATTTGATTGTATTGCATCACAATAAATTCCAATCCGCTCTTCTGCACTCCACTGGACTCCGCTCCATTGCATTCCATTCCTTCCCATTCACCTCCATTCCAGTCCACTCTATTTCATTCCATTCCACTGATTTCCACTCCACTCCACTCCTTTCTTCTCTTCTCCATTCCACTCCAATGCACTGCACTGTATTTTTTCCACTCCATTCCATTGCATTCCATTCCATTCCATTCCATTTTATTCCATTCCATTCTGTTGCATTCCATGCTTTTCCAGTAGAATCCACTCCCCTCCCCTGCAATCCGTTCCATTGCATTCCATTCAATTCAAGTCCCCTCTTCTTCACTCCACTCCTCTCCTTCCGAATGCATTCCATTCCTTCCCATTCGCCCCCATTCCAATCCACTCAATTCCATTCCATTCCATTCCTTTCCATTCCATTCCATTCTACTCCATTGCACTTTAATCCACTCCTTTCCTATATTCTCCTTTCCAATCCACTGCACTCCACTGCACTTTTTACCATTCCATTCCATTGCATTGTGTTCCTTTCCACTTCATTCCATTCGCAACCACGCAACTTCAATCAAAATCACAGCATTCCCTTCCATTCTAATCCATTCCATTCCATTTCACATGAATCCAATCTACTCCCCTCCATTCCACTACACTCCACTCCATTCCTTTCCTTCCCATTCCACTCCACTCCAATACACTCCTCTCCATTTCATTCATTTCCCAAAATCTGCACTCCATTCCACTCCACTCCAATCCATTGCATTCCATTCCATTCAATTCAAATCCACTCTTCTACACTCCACTCTTTTCCACTCCTCTGCATTCCATTCCTTCCCATTCGCCTTCATTCCTGTCAACTCCATTCCTTTCCATTCCATCCCATTCCTTTCCATTCCATTGCATTCCATTCCATTTCTTTCCACTCCATTCCACTCCCCTCCACTCCCTTCCTTTCTTATCCATTCCACTCCATTTCACTCCAATGCAATTTTTTCCATTACATTCCATTCTATTCGTTTCCATTGCATTCCATTACATTCCGTTCCCCTCTCTTCTGTTCTGTTCCATTGTGTTCCATACCATTCCATTCCATTCCATTCTAATCACCTCCATGCAATTCCACTCGAATCCACTGCATTCCCTTCCATTCCATTCCATTCCATTCCATCTAAATCCACTCTACTCCCCTCCATTCCACTGCCCTCCACTCCACTCCCTTCCATTCCTTCCCATTCCACTCCACTCCACTACACTCCTGTACATTCCATTCAATGCCAATACACTGCTCTGCACTCCACTCCATTCCATGCCATTCCATTACATTCCTTTTCATTCCGTTACATTGTATTCCATTCATTTCTATTACTTTCCATTCCATTCCATTCTACTCCAATCCACTCCACTCCAATCCACTGTATTTCATTCCATTTGATTGTATTGCATTCCAATCAATTCAAATCCCCTCTTCTGCACTCCACTAGTCTCCACTCCACTGCATTCCATTCCTTCCCATTCACCTCCATTCCAGTCCACTCTATTTCATTCCATTCCACTGCTTTCCACTCCACTCCACTCCTATCTTCTCTTCTCCATTCCACTCCAATGCACTGCACTGTATGTTTTCCACTCCATTCCATTCCGTTGCATTCCACTCCATTTAACTTTATTCCATTCCATTCTGTTGAATTCCATGCTTTTCGAGTAGAATCCACTCCCCTCCGCTGCAATACGTTCCATTTCATTCCCTTCAAATCAATTCCCCTCTTCTTCACTCCATTCCTCTCCTTCTGAATGCATTGCATTCCTTCCCAATCGCCTCCATTCCAGTCCACTCAATTCCATTCCATTCCATTCCTTTCCATTCCATTCAACTCCGTTACACTTCAATCCACTCCTTTCCTATATTCTCCTTTCCACTCCACTGCACTCCACTGCACTTTTTGCCATTCCATTCCATTCCATTCTATTCCTTTCCACTCCATTCCATTCGCAACCACGCAACTTCACTCCAAATCACAGCATTCCCTTCCATTCTAATCCATTCCATTCCCTTACACATGAATCCACTCTACTCCCCTCCATTCCACTCCACTCCACTCCATTCCTTTCCTTCCCTTTCCACTCTACTCCACTACAATCCTCTCCATGTCATTCATTTCCCAAAATCTGCACTCCATTCCACTACACCCCAATCCATTGTATTCCATTCCATTCAATTCAAATCCACTGTTCTACACTCCACTTTTCCACTCCACTGCATTCCATCCCTTCCCATTCGCCTTCATTCCTGTCAACTCCATTCCTTTCCATTTCATACCATTCCTTTCCATTCCATTGCATTCCATTCAATTTCTTTCCACTCCATTCCACTATACTCCACTCCCTTCCTTTCTTCTCCATTCCACTCCAATTCACTCCAATGCACTTTTCTCCATTCCATTCCATTCTCTTCATTTCCATTGCATTCCATTACATTCTGTTCCCCTCTCTTCTGTTCTGTTCCATTCTGTTCCATACCATTCCATTCCATTCCATTCTAATCCCCTCCATGCAACTCCACTCGAATCCACTGCATTGCATTCCATTCCATTCCATTCCACCTGAATCCACTCTACTCCCCTCCATTCCGCTGCCCTCCACTCCACTCCCTTCCATTCCTTCCCATTCCACTCCACTCCACTACACTCCTCTTCAATCCATTCAATGCCAATACACTGCTCTGCACTCCACTCCATTCCATTCCATTCCTTTTCATTCCGTTCCATTGTATTCCATTCCTTTCCATTACTTTCCTTTCCATTCCATTCTACTCCAATCCACTCCACTCCAATCCACTGTATTTCATTCCATTTGATTGTATTGCATTCCAATCAATTCAAATCCGCTCTTCTGCACTCCACTAGTCTCCGCTCCACTGCATTCCATTCCTTCCCATTCACCTCCATTCCAGTCCACTCTATTTCATTCCATTCCACTGCATTCCACTCCACTCCCTTCTTCTCTTCTCCATTCCACTCCAATGCACTGCACTGTATTTTTTCCACTCCATTCCATTCCATTGCATTCCATTCCATTCCATTTTATTCCATTCCATTCTGTTGCATTCCATGCTTTTCCAGTAGAATCCACTCCCCTCCCCTGCAATCCGTTCCATTGCATTCCATTCAATTCAAGTCCCCTCTACTTCATTCCACTCCTCTCCTTCTGAATGCATTCCATTCCTTCCCATTCGCCTCCATTCCAATCCACTCAATTCCATTCCATTCCATTCCTTTCCATTCCATTCCATTCTACTCCATTACACTTCAATCCACTCTTTCCTATATTCTCCTTTCCACTCCACTGCACATTTTGCCATTCCAGTCCACTCCATTGAATTCTATTCCTTTCCACTCCATTCCATTCGCAACCATGCAACTTCACTCCAAATCACAGCATTCCCCTCCATTCTAATCCATTCCATTCCATTTCACATGAATCCGCTCTACTCCCCTCCATTCCACTCCACTCCACTCCATTCTTTTCCTTCCCATTCCACTCCACTCCACTACACTCCTCTCCATTTCATTCATTTCCAAAAATCTGCATTCCATTCCACTACACTCCAATCCATTGCATTCCATTCCATTCAATTCAAATCCAGTCTTCTACACTCCACTCTTTTCCACTCCACTGCATTCCATTCCTTCCCATTCGCCTTCATTCCTGTCAACTCCGTTCCTTTCCATTCAATCCCATTCCTTTCCATTCCATTGCGTTCCACTCCATTTCTTTCCACTCCATTCCACTCCACTACACTCCCTTCCTTTCTTCTCCATTCCACTCCATTTCACTCCAATGCACTTTTTTCCATTCCTTTCCATTCTATTGGTTTCCATTGCATTCCATTATATTCCGTTCCCCTCTATTCTGTTCTGTTCCATTCTGTTCCATACCATTCCATTCCATTCCATTCTAATCCCCTCCATGCAACTCCACTCGAATCCACTGCATTGCATTCCATTCCATTCCATTCCACCTGAATCCACTCTGCTCCCCTCCATTCCACTGCCCTCCACTCCACTCCCTTCCATTCCTTCCCATTCCACTACACTCCACTCCACTCCTCTTCATTCCATTCAATGCCAATACACTGCTCTGCACTCCACTCCATTGCATTCTATTCCATTCCATTCCATTCCTTTTCATTCCGTTCCATTGTATTCCATTACTTTCCATTACTTTCCATTCCATTCCATTCCTTTTCATTCCGTTCCATTGTATTCCATTCCTTTCCATTACTTTCCATTCCATTCCATTCTACTCCAATCCACTCCACTCCAATCCACTGTATTTCATTCCATTTGATTGTATTGCATTCCTATCAATTCAAATCCGCTCTTCTGCACTCCAGTAGTCTCCGCTCCACTGCATTCCATTCCTTCCCATTCACCTCCATTCCAGTCCACCCTATTTCATTCCATTCCACTGCATTCCACTCCACTCCCTTCTTCTCTTCTCCATTCCACTCCAATGCACTGCACTTTATTTTTTCCAGACCATTTCATTCCATTGCATTCCATTCCATTCCATTTCATTCCAATCCTTTCTGTTGCATTGCATGCTTTTCCAGTAGAAACCACTCCCCTCCCCTGCAATCCGTTCCATTGCATTCCATTCAATTCAAGTCCCCTCTTCTTCACTCCACTCCTCTCCTTCCGAATGCATTCCATTCCTTCCCATTCGCCTCCATTCCAATCCACTCAATTCCATTCCATTCCTTTCCATTCCATTCCATTCTACTCCATTCCACTTCAATCCACTCCTTTCCTATATTCTCCTTTCCACTCCACTGCACATTTTGCCATTCCATTCCATTCCATTCCATTCTATTCCTTTCCACTCCATTCCATTCGCAACCACGCAACTTCACTCCAAATCACAGCATTCCCCTCCATTCTAATCCATTGCATTCCATTTCACATGAATCCGATCTACTCCCCTCCATTCCACTCCACTCCACTCCATTCCTTTCCTTCCCATTCCACTCCACTCCACTCCACTCCTCTCGATTTCATTCATTTCCAAAAATCTGCATTCCATTCCACTACACTCCAATCCATTGCATTCCATTCCATTCAATTCAAATCCACTCTTCTACACTCCACTCTTTTCCACTCCACTGCATTCCATTCCTTCCCATTCGCCTTCATTCCTGTCAACTCCATTCCTTTCCATTCCATCCCATTCCTTTCCATTCCATTGCGTTCCATTCCATTTCTTTCCAATCCATTCCACTCCACTCCACTCCCTTCCTTTCTTCTCCATTCCACTCCATTTCACTCCAATGCACTTTTTTCCATTCCATTCCATTCAATTGGTTTCCATTGCATTCCATTATATTCCATTCCCCTCTCTTCTGTTCTGTTCCATTCTGATCCATACCATTCCATTTCATTCCATTCCATTCTAATGCCCTCCATGCAACTCCACTCGAATCCACTGCATTCCATTCCATTCCATTGCATTCCATTGCATTCCATTCCATTCCACCTGAATCCACTCTGCTCCCCTACATTCCACTGCCCTCCACTCCACTCCCTTCCATTCCTTCCCATTCCACTCCACTCCACTACACTCCTCTTCGTTCCATTCAATGCCAATACACTGCTCTGCACTCAACTGCATTCCATTCCATTCCATTCCTTTTCATTCCGTTCCATTGTATTCCATTCCTTTCCATTACTTTCCATTCCATTCCATTCTACTCCAATCCACTCCACTCCAATCCACTGTATTTCATTCCATTTGATTGTATTGCATTCCAATCAATTCAAATACGGTCTTCTGCACTCCACTGGTCTCCGCTCCACTGCATTCCATTCCTTCCCATTCACCTCCATTCCAGTCCACTCTATTTCATTCCATTCCACTGCATTCCACTCCACTTCCTTCTTCTCTTCTCCATTCCACTCCAATGCACTGCACTGTATTTTTTCCAGACCATTTCATTAAATTGCATTCCATTCCATTCCATTTCATTCCATTCCTTTCTGTTGCGTTGCATGCTTTTCCAGTAGAATCCACTCCCCTCCCCTGCAATCCGTTCCATTGCATTCCATTCAATTCAAGTCCCCTCTTCTTCACTCCACTCCTCTCCTTCCAAATGCATTCCATTGGTTCCTATTCGCCTCCATTCCAATCCACTCAATTCCATTCCATCCCATTCCTTTCCATTCTATTTCATTCTACTCCATTCCACTTCAATCTACTCTTTTCCTATATTCTCCTTTGCACTCCAGTGCACTCCACTGCCCTTTTTGCCATTCCATTCCATTGCATTCTATTCCTTTCCACTCTATTCCATTCACAACCACGCAACTTCACTCCAAATCACAGCATTCCCTTCCATTCTAATCCATTCCATTCCATTTCACATGAATCCGCTCTACTCCCCTCCATTCCACTCCACTCCACTAAACTCCACTCCTCTCCATCTCATTCATTTCCCAAAATCTGCACTCCATTCCATTCCACTCCAATCCATTGCATTCCTCTCCATTCAATTCAAATCCACTCTTCTACACTCCACTCTTTTCCACTCCACTGCATTCCATTCCTTCCCATTCGCCGTCATTCCTGTCAACTCCATTCCTTTCCATTCCATCCCATTCCTTTCCATTCCATTGTGTTCCATTCCATTTCTTTCCACTCCATTCCACTGCATTCCACTCCCTTCCTTTCTTCTCCATTCCACTCCAATTCACCCCAATGCACTTTTTTCCATTCCATTCCATTCTATTCGTTTCCATTGCATTCCATTACATTCCGTTCCCCTCTCTTCTGTTCTGTTCCATTCTGTTCCATAGCATTCCATTCCATTCCATTCTAATCCCCTCCATGCAACTCCACTCGAATCCACTGCATTCCATTCCATTCCATTTCATTCCATTGCATTCCATTCCATTCCATTCCAGCTGAATCCACTCTACTCCCCTCCATTCCACTGCCCTCCACTCCACTCCCTTCCATTCCTTCCCATTCCACTCCACTCCACTATACCCCTCTTCATTCCATTCAATGCCAATACGCTGCTATGCACTCCACTGCATTCCATTCCATTCCTTTTCATTCCGTTCCATTGGGTTCCATTCCTTTCTATTACTTTCGATTCCATTCATTTCTACTCCAATCCACTCCACTCCAATCCACTGTATTTCATTCCATTTGATTATATTGCATTCCAGTCAATTCAAATCCGCTCTTCTGCACTCCAGTAGTCTCCGCTCCACTGCATTCCATTCCTTCCCATTCACCTCCATTCCAGTCCACTCTATTTCATTCCATTCCACTGCATTCCACTCCACTCCCTTCTTCTCTTCTCCATTCCACTCCAATGCACTGCACTGTATTTTTTCCACTCCATTCCATTCCATTCCATTTTATTCCATTCCATTCTGTTGCATTCCATGCTTTTCCAGTAGAATCCACTCCCCTCCCCTGCAATCCGTTCCATTGCATTCTATTCAATTCAAGTTCCCTCTTCTTCACTACACTCCTCTCCTTCTGAATGCATTCCTTTCCTTCCCATTCGCCTCCATTGCAATCCACTCAATTCCATTCCAGTCCATTCCTTTCCACTCTATTCCATTCTACTCCATTCCACTTCAATCCACTCGTTTCCTATATTCTCCTTTCCACTCCACTGCACATTTTGCCATTCCATTCCATTCCATTCCATTCCATTCTATTCCTTTCCACTCCATTCCATTCGCAACCACGCAACTTCACTCCAAATCACATCATTCCTTTCCATTCTAATCCATTCCATTCCATTTCACCTGAATCCGCTCTACTCCCCTCCATTCCACTGCACTCCACTCCATTCCTTTCCTTCCCATTCCACTCCACCCCACTACACTCCTCTCCATTTCATTCATTTCCCAAAATCTGCATTCCATTCCACTACACTCCAATCCAATGCATTCCATTACATTCGATTCAAATCCACTCTTCTACACTCCACTCTTTTCCACTCCACTGCATTCCATTCCTTCCCATTCACCTTCATTCCTGTCAACTCCATTCCTTTCCATTCCATCCCATTCCTTACCATTCCATTGCGTTCCATTCCATTTTTTCCACTCCATTCCACTCCACTCCACTCCCTTCCTTTCTTCTCCATTCCACTCCAATTCACTCCAATGCACTTTTTTCCATTCCATTCCATTCTATTCGTTTCCATTGCATTCCATTATATTCCGTTCCCCTCTATTCTGTTCTGTTCCATTCTGTTCCATACCATTCCATTCCATTCCATTCTAATCCCCTCCATGCAATTCCACTCGAATCCACTGCATTCCATTCCATTGCATTCCATTCCATTCCATTCCATTCCATTCCATTCCATTCCATTCCATTCCACCTGAATCCACTCTACTCCCCTCCATTCCATTGCCCTCCACTCCACTCCCTTCCATTCCTTCCCATTCCACTCCACTCCACTACACTCCTCTTCATTCCATTCAATGCCAATACACTGCTCTGCACTCCACTCCATTCCATTCCATTCCATTCCATTCCTTTTCATTCCTTTCCATTGTATTCCATTCCTTTCCATTACTTTCCATTCCATTCCATTCTACTCCAATCCACTCCACTCCAATCCACTGTATTTCATTTCATTTGATTGTATTGCATTCCAATCAATTCAAATCCGCTCTTCTGCACTCCACTAGTCTCCGCTCCACTGCATTCCATTCCTTCCCATTCACCTCCACTCCAGTCCACTCTATTTCATTCCATTCCACTGCATTCCAATCCACTCCCTTCTTTTCTTCTCCATTCCACTCCAATGCACTGCACTTTATTTTTTCCAGTCCATTTCATTCTATTGCATTCCATTCCATTCCATTTCATTCCATTCCTTTCTGTTGCATTCCATGCTTTTCCAGTAGAATCCACTCCCCTCCGCTGCAATCCGTTCCATTGCATTCCATTCAGTTCAAGTCCCCTCTTCTTCACTCCACTCCTCTCCTTCCGAATGCATTCCATTCGTTCCTATTCGCCTCCATTCGAATCCACTCAATTCCATTCCATCCCATTCCTTTTCATTCCATTCCATTCTACTCCATTCCACTTCAATCCACTCCTTTCTTATATTCTCCTTTGCACTCCAGTGCACTCCACTGCACTTTTTGCCATTCCATTCCATTGCATTCTATTCCTTTCCATTCCATTCCACTCGCAACCACGCAACTTCACTCCAAATCACAGCATTCCTTTCCATTCTAATCCATTCCATTCCATTTCACAGGAATCCACTGTACTCCCCTCCATTCCACTCCACTCCACTCCATTCCTTTCCTTCCCATTCCACTCCACTCCACTACACTCCTCTCCATTTCATTCATTTCCCAAAATCTGCATTCCATTCCACTCCACTCCAATCCATTGCATTGCACTGCATTCAATTCTAATCCACTCTTCTACACTCCACTCTTTTCCACTCCAGTGCATTCCATTCCTTCCGATTCGCCTTCATTCCTGTCAACTCCATTCCTTTCCATTCCATCCCATTCCTTTCCATTCCATTGCGTTCCATTCCATTTCTTTCCACTCCATTCCACTCCATTCCACTCCCTTCCTTTCTTCTGAATTCCACTCCAATTCACTCCAATGCACTTTTTTCCATTCCATTCCATTCTATTCGTTTCCATTGCATTCCATTACATTCCGTTCCCCTCTCTTCTGTTCTGTTCCATTCTGTTCCATACCATTCCATTCCATTCCATTCTAATCCCCTCCATGCAACTCCACTCGAATCCACTGCATTCTATTCCATTCCATTGCATTCCATTCCACTCCATTCCATTCCAGCTGAATCCACTCTACTCCCCTCCATTCCACTGCCCTCCACTCCACTCCCTTCCATTCCTTCCCATTCCACTCCTCTCTACTACACTCCTCTTCATTCCATTCAATGCCAGTACGCTGCTATGCACTCCACTCCATTCCATTCCATTCCTTTTCATTCCGTTCCATTGTGTTGCATTCCTTTCTATTACTTTCGATTCCAATCCATTCTATTCCAATCCACTCCACTCCAATCCACTGTATTTCATTCCATTTGATTGTATTGCATTCCAATCAATTCAAATCCCCTCTTCTGCACTCCAGTATTCTCCACTCCACTGCATTCCATTCCTTCCCATTCACCTCCATTCCAGTCCACTCTATTTCATTCCATTCCACTGCTTTCCATTCCACTCCACTCCTTTCTTCTCTTCTCCATTCCACTCCAATGCACTGCACTGTATATTTTCCACTCCATTCCATTCCGTTGCATTCCATTCCATTCCATTTTATTCCATTCCATTCTGTTGTATTCTATGCTTTTCCAGTAGAATCCACTCCCCCCCGCTGCTATACGTTCCATTTCATTCCCTTCAAATCAATTCCCCTCTTCTTCACTCCATTCCTCTCCTTCTGAATGCATTCCATTCCTTCCCAATCGCCTCCATTCCAATCCACTCAATTCCATTCCATTCCATTCCATTCCTTTCCATTCCATTCCATTCAACTCCATTACACTTCAATCCACTCCTTTCCTATATTTTCCTTTCCACTCCACTGCACTTTTTGCCATTCCACTCCATTCCATTCCATTCCATTCCATTCCATTCCATTCCATTCCATTCTATTCCTTTCCACTCCATTCCATTCGCAACCATGCAACTTCACTCCAAATCACAGCATTCCCTTCCATTTTAATCCATTCCATTCCATTACACATGAATCCACTCTACTATCCTCCATTCCACTCCACTCCACTCCATTCCTTTCCTTCCCATTCCACTCCACTCCACTACACTCCTCTCCATGTCATTCATTTCCCAAAGTCTGCACTCCATTCCACTACACTCCAATCCATTGCATTCAATTCCATTCAGTTCAAATCCACTCTTGTACACTCCACTCTTTTCCACTCCACTGCATTCCATCCCTTCCCATTCGCCTTCATTCCTGTCAACTCCATTCCTTTCCATTTCATCCCATTCCTTTCCATTCCATTGCATTCCACTCCATTTCTTTCCACTCCATTCCACTATACTCCACTCCCTTCCTTTCTTCTCCAATCCACTCCAATTCACTCCAATGCACTTTTCTCCATTCCATTCCATTCTATTCATTTCCATTGCGTTCCATTATATTCCGTTCCTCTCTCTTCTGTTCTGTTCCATTCTGTTCCATACCATTCCATTCCATTCCATTCTAATCCCCTCCATGCAACTCCACTCCAATCCACAGCATTCCATTCCACTCCATTCCATTCCACCTGAATCCACTCTACTCCCCTCCATTCCACTGCCCTCCACTCCACTCCATTCCATTCCTTCCCATTCCACTCCACTCCACTACACTCCTCTTCAATCCATTCAATTCCAATACACTGCTCTGCACTCCACTCCATTCCATTCCATTCCTTTTCATTCCGTTCCATTGTATTCCATTCATTTCCATTACTTTCCTTTCCATTCCATTCTACTCCAATACACTCCACTCCAATCCACTGTATTTCATTCCATTTGATTGGATTGCATTCCAATCAATTCAAATCCACTCTTCTGCACTCCACTAGTCTCCGCTCCACTGCATTCCATTCCTTCCCATTCACCTCCATTCCAGTCCACTCTATTTCATTCCATTTCACTGCATTCCACTCCACTCCCTTCTTCTCTTCTCCATTCCACTCCAATGCACTGCACTGTATTTTTTCCACTACATTCCATTCCTTTACATTCCATTCCATTCCATTTTATTCCATTCCATTCTGTTGCATTCCATGCTTTTCCAGTAGAATCCACTCCCCTCCCCTGCAATCCGTTTCATTGCATTCCATTCAATTCAAGTCCCCTCTTCTTCACTCCACTCCTCTCCTTCCGAATGCATTCCATTCCTTCCCATTCGCCTCCATTCCATTCCACTCTATTCCATTCCATTCCATTCATTTCCATTCCATTCCATTCTACACCATTCCACTTCAATCCACTCCTTTCCTATATTCTCCTTTCCACTCCACTTCACATTTTGCCATTCCATTCCATTCCATTCCATTCTATTCCTTTCCACTCTATTCCATTCGCAACCACGCAACTTCACTCCAAATCACAGCATTCCTTTCCATTCTAATCCATACCACTCCATTTCACATGAATCCGCTCTACTCCCCTCCATTCCACTCCACTCCACTCCATTCCTTTCCTTCACATTCCACTCCACTACACTACACTCCTCTCCATTTCATTCATTTCCCAAAATCTGCATTCCATTCCACTCCACTCCAATCCATTGCATTCCATTCCATTCGATTCAAATCCACTTTTCTACACTCCACTCTTTTCCACTCCACTGCATTCCATTCCTTCCCATTCGCCTTCGTTCCTGTCAACTCCATTCCTTTCCGTTCCATCCCATTCCTTTCCATTCCATTGCGTTCCATTCCATTTCTTTCCACTCCATTCCACTCCACTCCACTCCCTTCCTTTCTTCTCCATTCCACTCCAATTCACTCCAATGCACATTTTTCCATTCCATTCCATTCTATTGGTTTCCATTGCATTCCATTACATTCCGTTCCCCTCTCTTCTGTTCTGTTCCATTCTGTTCCATACCATTCCATTCCATTCCATTCTAAACCCCTCCATGCAACTCCACTCGAATCCACTGCATTCCATTCCATTCCATTCCATTCCATTCCATTCCATTCCATTCCAGCTGAATCCACTCTACTCCCCTCTATTCCACTGCCCTCCACTCCACTCCCTTCCATTCCTTCCCATTCCACTCCTCTCCACTACACTCCTCTTCATTCCATTCAATGCCAATACGCTACTATGCACTCCACTACATTCCATTCCATTCCTTTTCATTTCGTTCCATTGTGTCTCATTCCTTTCTATTACTTTCGATTCCATTCCATTCTCCTGCAATCCACTCCACTCCAATCCACTGTATTTCATTCCATTTCATTGTATTGCATTCCAAATCGTTCAAATCCGCTCTTCTGCACTCCACTAGTCTCCGCTCCACTGCATTCCATTCCTTCCCATTCACCTCCATTCCAGTCCACTCTATTTCATTCCATTCCACTGCATTCCACTCCAATCCACTCCCTTCTTCTCTTCTCCATTCCACTCCAATGCACTGCACTGTATTTTTTCCACTCCATTCCATTCCATTGCATTCCATTCCATTCCATTTTATTCGATTCCATTCTGTTGCATTCCATGCTTTCCCAGTAAAATCCACTCCCCTCCCCTGCAATCCATTCCT
Source organism: Nomascus leucogenys (assembly GCF_006542625.1). Classification (NCBI taxonomy): domain Eukaryota; kingdom Metazoa; phylum Chordata; class Mammalia; order Primates; family Hylobatidae; genus Nomascus; species Nomascus leucogenys. The sequence continues at coordinate 92,280 of NW_022096668.1, read as the reverse complement.
TTGCATTCCATTCAATTCAAGTCCCATCTTCTTCACTCCACTCCTCTCCTTCGGAGTGCATTGCATTCCTTCCCCTTCGCCTCCATTCCTATGCACTCAATTCCATTCCATTCCATTCCATTCCTTTCCATTCCATTCCAATCTACTCCATTCCACTTCAATCCACTCCTTTCCTTTATTCTCCTTTCCACTCCAGTGCACTTTTTGCCATTCCCTTCCATCCCATTCTATTCCTTTCCACTCCATTCCATTCGCAACCACGCAACTTCACTCCAAATCGCAGCATTCCCTTCCATTCTAATCCATTCCATTCCATTTCACATGAATCCACTCTTCTCACCTCCATTCCTCTCCACTCCACTCCATTCCTTTCCTTCCCACTCCACTGCACTCCACTACAGTCCTCTCTATTTCATTCATTTACCAAAATCTGCACTCCATTCCACTACACTCCAATCCATTGCATTCCATTCCATTCAATTCAAATCCACTCTTCTACACTCCACTCTTTTCCACTCCTCTGCATTCCATTCCTTCCCATTCGCCTTCATTCCTGTCAACTCAATTCCTTTCCATTCCATGCCATTCCTTTCCATTCCATTGCGATCCATTCCATTTCTTTCCACTCCATTCCACTCCATTCCACTCCCTTCCTTTCTTCTCCTTTCCACTCCAATTCACTCCAATGCACTTTTTTCCATTCCATTCCATTCTATTCATTTCCATTGCATTCCATTACATTCCGATCCCCTCTGTTCTGTTCTGTTCCATTCTTTTCCTTAGCATTCCATTCCATTCCTTTCTAATCCCCTGCATGCAACTCCACTGGAATCCACTGAATTCCATTCCATTCCATTCCATTCCATTCCATTCCATTCCATTCCATTCCAGCTGAATCCACTCTACTCCCCTCCATTCCACTGCCCTTCACTCCACTCTCTTCCATTACTTCCCATTCCACTCCACTCCACTCCACTCCTCTTCTTTCCATTCAATGCGAATACACTGCTCTGCACTCCTCTCCATTCCATTCCATTCCAGCTGAATCCACTCTACTCCCCTCCATTCCACGGCCCTCCACTGGACTCCCTTCCATTCCTTCCCATTCCACTCCACTCCACTACACTCCTTCATTCCATTCAATGCCAATACACTGCTCTGCACTCCACTCCATTCCATTCCATTCCATTCCATTCCTTTTCATTCCGTTCCATTGTATTCCATTCCTTTCCATTACTTTCCATTCCATTCCATTCTACTCCAATCCACTCCACACCAATCCACTGTATTTCATTCCATTTGATTGTATTGAATTCCAATCAATTCAAATCCGGTCTTCTGCACACCACTAGTCTCTGCTCCACTGCATTCCATTCCTTCCCATTCACCTCCATTCCAGTCCACTCTATTTCATTCCATTCCACTGCATTCCACTCCACTCCACTCCCTTCTTCTCTTCTCCATTCCACTCCAATGCACTGCACTGTATTTTTTCCACTCCATTCCATTCCATTGCATTCCATTCCATTCCATTTTATTCCATTCCATTCTGTTGCATTCCATGCTTTTCCAGTAGAATCCACTCCCCTCCCCTGCAATCCGTTCCATTGCATTCCATTCAATTCATGTCCCCTCTTCTTCACTCCACTCCTCTCCTTCCGAATGCATTCCATTCCTTCACATTCGCCTCCATTCCAATCCACTCAATTCGATTCCATTCCATTTTTTTTCCATTCCTTTCCATTCTACTCCATTACAGTTCAATCCACTCCTTTCCTATATTCTCCTTTCCACTCCACTGCACTCCACTGCACTTTTTGCCATTCCATTCCATTCCATTCTATTCCTTTCCACTCCATTCCATTCGTAACCACGCAACTTCACTCCAAATCACAGCATTCCCTTCCATTCTAATCCATTCCATTCCATTTCACCTGAATCTGCTCTACTCCCCTCCATTCCACTCCACTCCACTCCATTCCTTTCCTTCCCATTCCACTCCACTCCACTACACTCCTCTCCATTTGATTCATTTCCCAAAATCTGCACTCAATTCCACTCCACTCCAATCCATTGCATTCCATTCCATTCAATTCAAATCCACTCTTGTACACTCCACTCTTTTCCACTCCACTGGATTGCCTTCCTTCCCATTCGCCTTCATTCCTGTCAACTCCATTCCTTTCCATTCCATCCCATTCCTTTCCATTCCATTGCGTTCCATGCCATTTCTTTCCACTCCATTCCACTCCACTCCACTCCCTTCCTTTCTTCTCCATTCCACTCCAATTCACTTTTTTCCATTCCATTCCTTTCTATTCGTTTCCATTGCATTCCATTACATTCCGTTCCCCTCTCTTCTGTTCTGTTCCTTTCTGTTCCATACCATTCCATTCCATTCCATTCTAATCCCCTCCATGCAACTCCACTCGAATCCACTGCATTCCATTGCATTCCATTCCATTCCATTCCATTCCATTCCATTCCATTCCATTCCATTCCATTCCATTCCAGCTGAATCCACTCTACTCCTCACCATTCCACTGCCCTACACTCCACTCCCTTCCATTCCTTCCCATTCCACTCCACTCCACTACACTCCTCTTCATTCCATTCAATGCCAGTACACTGCTCTGCACTCCATTCCATTCCATTCCATTCCATTCCATTCCATTCCATTCCATTCCATTCCTTTTCATTCCGTTCCATTGTATTCCATTCCTTTCCATTACTTTCCACTCCATTCCATTCTACTCCAATCCACTCCACTCCAATCCACTTTATTTCATTCCATTTGATTGTATTGCATTCCAATTCATTCAAATCTGCTCTTCTGCACTGCATTCCATTCCTTCCCATTCACCTCCATTCCAGTCCACTCTATTTCATTCCATTCCGCTGCATTCCACTCCTCTCCACTCCCTTCTTCTCTTCTCCATTACACTCCAATGCACTGCACTGTATTTTTTCCGCTCCATTCCATTCCATTGCATTCCATTCCATTCTGTTGAATTCCATGCTTTTCCAGTAGAATCCACTCCCCTCCCCTGCAATCCGTTCCATTGCATTGCATTCAATTCAAGTCCCCTCTTCTTCACTCCACTCCTCTCCTTCCGAATGCATTCCATTCCTTCCCAGTCACCTCCATTCCACTCCACTCAATTCCATTCCATTCCATTCCATTCCATTCCTTTCCATTCCATTCCATTCCACTCCATTCCACTTCAATCCACTCCTTTCCTATATTCTCCTTTCCACTCCACTGCACTCCACTGCCCTTTTTGCCATTTCATTCCATTCTATTCCATTCTATTCCTTTCCACTCCATTCCATTCACAACCACGCAACTTCACTCCAAATCACAGCATTCCCTTCCATTCTAATCAATTCCATTCCATATCACATGAATCCACTCTACTCCCCTCCATTCCACTCCACTCCACTCCATTCCTTTCCTTCCCATTCCACTACACTCCACTACACTCCCCTCCATTTCATTCATTTCCCAAAATCTGCACTCCATTCCTCTCCACTCCAATCTATTGCATTCCGTTCCATTCAATTCAAATCCACTCTTCTACACTCCACTCTTTTCCACTCCACTGCATTCCATTCCTTCCCATTCACCTACATTCCTGTCAACTCCATTCCTTTCCATTCCATCCCATTCCTTTCCATTCCATTGCATTCCATTCCATTTCTTTCCACTCCATTCCACTCCACTGCACTCCCTTCCTTTCTTCTCCATTCCACTCCATTTCACTCCAATGCACTTTTTTCCATTCCATTCCATTCTATTCGTTTCCATTGCATTTCATTACATTCCGTTCCCCTCTCTTCTGTTTTGTTCCATTCTGTACCATACCATTCCATTCCATTCCATTCCATTCTAATCCCCTCCATGCAACTCCACTCGAATCCACTGCATTCCATTCCATTCCATTCCATTCCATTCCATTCCATTCCATTCCATTCCACCTGAATCCTCTCTACTCCCCTCCATTCCACTGCCTTCCACTCCACTCCCTTCCATTCCTTCCCATTCCACTCCACTCCACTATACCCCTCTTCATTCCATTCAATGTCAATACACTGCTCTGCACTCCACTCCATTCCATTCCATTCCTTTTCATTCCGTTCCATTGTATTCCATTCCTTTCCATTACTTTCCTTTCCATTCCATTCTACTCCAATCCACTCCACTCCAATCCACTGTATTTCATTCCATTTGATTGTATTGCATTCCAATCAATTCAAATCCGCTATTCTGCACTCCACTTGTCTCCGCTCCACTGCATTCCATTCCTTCCCATTCACCTCCATTCCAGTCCACTCTATTTCATTCCATTCCACTGCATTCCACTCCACCCCACTCCCTTCTTCTCTTCTCCATTCCACTCCAATGCACTGCACTGTATTCTTTCCACTCCATTCCATTCCACTGCATTCCATTCCTTCCCATTTGCCTCCATTCCAATCCTCTCAATTCCATTCCATTCCATTGCTTTCCATTCCATTCCATTCTACTCCATTCCACTTCAATCCACTCCTTTCCTATATTCTCCGTTCCACTCCACTGCACTCCACTGCACTTTTTGCCATTCCATTCCATTCCATTCTATTCCTTTCCACTCCATTCCATTCGCAACCACGCAACTTCACTCCAATTCACAGCATTCCTTTCCATTCTAATCCATACCATTCCATTTCACATGAATCCGCTCTACTCCCCTCCATTCCACTCCACTCCACTCCATTCCTTTCCTTCCCATTCCACTCCACTCCACTACACTCCTCTCCATTTCATTCATTTCCCAAAATCTTCACTCCATTCCAATCCATTACATTCCTTTTCATTCCGTTCCATTGTATTCCATTCCATTCCATTACATTACTCTCCATTCCATTCCATTCTACTCAAATTCACTCCACTCCAATGCACTCTATTCTACTCTATTCCATTCCATTCCATTCCGTTCCGTTCCATTCCATTCCATTCCATTTCATTACATTTTATTCCATTCTATTCAATTCAATTCCACTCTTATCCTCTCCACTACCCTCTACTCCACTGAATTCCTTTCCTTCCCATTCGCCTCCCTTCCAGTCCATTCCATTCCATTCCATTCCATTCCATTCCATTCCATTCCATTAAATTGCTGTCCTTACCACTTCACTCCACTGCCTTCCTTTCCTCTCTACTCCACTTAACTACACTCTACTGCACATTTTTCCATTCCATTCCATTCCATTCAATTCAAATCCCCTCTTCTCCTCTCCATTGCTCTGCTCTCCACTGTATTCCATTCTTTCCCATTCACCTCCTTTCCAGTCAACTGCATACCATTGCATTCCTTTCCATTCCCTTCCATTCCATTCCATTCCATTCCATTCCATTCCATTCCATTCCATTCCATTCCATTCCTCTCCCTTCTTTTCTTCTCCATTCCATTCCACTGCACTGCACTGCACTTTTTTCCATTCCATTCTTTGTGTTCCATTGCGTTCTTTTCCATTCCAGTACATTCCATTTCATTGCATTCCATTTCCCACCATGCAACTCCACTCCAATCCACAGTATTCCATTCCATTCCAATCTAATCCATTCCATTCCATTCCACCGGATAACACTCTACACCCATCCATTCCACACCACTCCACTCCATTCCTTCCCATTCCACTCCACGCCACTGCACTCCACTACATTCCGTTCAATTCCAATACACTGCACTCCACTCCATTCCAGTCCTTTCCTTTACTTTTCATTCCGTTCCTTTATATTCCAGTCCATTCCATTCCATTCTACTATGAACCACTCAACTCCAATCCACTGCATTCCTTTCCATTCCATTCCATTCGTTTCCATTCCATTCGTTTCCATTCTATTCCATTCCTTTGCATTCCATTCTACTACGAACCACTCAAATCCAATCAACTGCATTCCAGTCCATTCCATTCCATTCGTTTCCATTCCATTCCATTCAAATCCACTCTTCTGAACTCCATTCCTCTCCACACCACTGCATTCCATTCCTTCCCAATCAACTCCATTGAAATCCACTCCATTCCATTCCATTCCATTCCGTTCCATTCTATTTCATTCCATTCCTTTCCATTCCATTCCATCCCATTCCATTCCAGTGCATTCCAATCAAATGTAATCCCTTCGTTTCTTCTGTGTGCCTCTCCACTGCACTCCACTGGACGTTTTTCCATTCCATTCCATTCCAGTCCCTTCCCTTCTATTCCATTCCTTTCCATTCCTTTCAATTACATTCCATTTCATTCCTTTGTATTCCATTCCATTCCATTCCTTTCCATTCCATTCCATTCCATTCCATTCCATTCCATTCCATTCCATTCCATTCCATTCCATTCCTTTCTTTTCTACTAGAATCCACTCCACTACACTCGAATCCATTCCATTCCATTCAATTCAAGTGCACGCTTCAACACTCCACTCCTCTCCACTCCTCTGCATTCCATTCCTTCCCATTCGCCTCCATTCCAGTCCACTCCATTCCATTCCATTCCATTCCATTCCATTCCATTCCATTCCATTCCATTGCATTGCATTCCTTTCCGTTCCATTCCATTCCATTCCATTCCATTGCATTCCATTCCTTTGCATCCCATTCCATTCCATTCTATTCCATTCCATTCCATTGCATTCCATTCCATTCCATTCCATTCCATTCCATTCCATTCCATTCCATTCGATTCCATTCCATTCCCTTCTTTTCCACTAGAATCCCATCTACTCCACTCTAATCCATGCCATTCCATTCCATTCAATTCATATCCACACTTCTCGACTCCACTCCTCTCGACTCCACTCCTCTCAACTCCACTGCATTGCATTCCTACCCATTCAATTCCATTCGAGTCCACTCCATTCCATTCCATTCTATTCCATTCCATTCTTTTCCATTCCATTCCATTCCATGCCACTGCACTCCATTCCCTTCATTTATTCTCCATTCCACTCTACTGCTCTCCACTGCAGTTTTTTCCGTTCCATTCCATTGCATTGCGTTTCATTCCATTTCGTTCTAGTCCTTTCCATTCCTTTCGATTCTATTCCATTCCATTCCATTCCATTCCATTGCATACCATTCCATTGCATTCCATTGCTGTCGTTCCATTCTGTTCTGTTCCGTTCCATTTCGTATCATTCCATTCCATTCTGTTCCATGCAACTGCACTCAAATCCACTGCATTCCCTTCCTTTCTATTCTATTCCATTCCATTCCACCTGAATCCACTTTACTCCCTTCCATTGCACTCCAATCCACTCCAATCCATTCCTTTCATTCCCATTACACTCCAATCCAATACACTCCTTTCCATTGCATTCAATTGTATTCATATACCCTTGAATCCACTACACTCCACTGCAATCCATTCCATTCCATTCAAATCCACTCTTCTCCACTCCACGACTCTTTACTCCACTGTATTCCATTCCTTCGCATTTACCTCCATTCCAGTACACTCCATTCCATTCCATTCCATTCCATTCCATTCCATTCCATTCCATTCCAATCCACTCCATTCCACTCCACACCACTCCCTTACTTTCTTCTCCCCTCCACTCCACTGCACTCCACTGTACATTTTCCATTCTGTTCCATTCCTTTCCATTCCATTCCATTCCATTCCATACTAATGTTTTCAGCTAGAATACACTCCACTCCACTCTAATCATTTCCATTTCATTCCATTCAATTCAAATCCACTCTTCTCCACTAAATTCCTCTCCAATCCACTGCATTCCATTCCTTCCCGTTTGCCTCCACTGCAGTCCACTCCATTCCTTTCCATTCCATTCCATTCCATTCCACTCCACTCCACTCCACTCCATTCCATTCCATTCCATTCCATTCCATTCCATTCCATTCCATTCCACTACACTCCATTCCATTCCATTCCATTCCATTCCATTCCATTCCACTCCATTCCACTCCATTCCACTCCACTCCACACCATTCCACTCTGCTCCACTCCACTCCAATCCATTCTTCTCCATTCCACTCCACTGCACTCCATTGCACGGTTTTCCATTCCATTGCATTCCATTCCATTCCATTGTGTTCCATTCCATTGCATTTCTTTCCATTAAATTCCATTCTACATCAATCCATGCCACTCCAAGGCACTGCTTTCCTTTCCATTCCATTCCATTAAATTCCATTTCATTGCATTTGATTCCATTCCATTCAATTCCATTCCATTCATTTCCACTAGAGACCCCTCCACTCCAATCCAATCCATTCCATACCATTACATTCAATTCAAATCCACTCTTCTCCACTCCACTAATCTCCACTCCTCTGCATTTCATTCCTTCCCATTCATGTCCGTTTCAGTCCACTCCTCTCCATTCTATTCCATTCCATTCCATTCCATTCAATTGCACCCCACTCCATTCTACTCCACTCCACTCGCTTCCTTTCTTCTCTTTTCCAGTCCATTAATCTCTACAGTGCTTTTTTTCATACCATTCCATTCCTTTCCATTCCCTTCTTTTGCACTAGAATCCACTCCACTCCACTCCAATCCATTCCATTCCATTCCATTCCATTCAATTCCAGCCCACTCTTCTCCACTCCACTCATCTCCTCTCAACTGCATTCCATTCCTTCCCATTCGCCTCCATTCCAATCCATTCCATTCCGTTCCTTTCCACTCCATTCCACTCTAATGGACTCCCTTCCTTTCTTCTCCATTCCACTCCACTGCACCCCACTGCATTTTTATCCATTCCTTTCCCTTCCATTCAATCCATTCCATTCCATTATTTTCCACTAGAATCCACTCCAGTCCACCCCAGTCCTATCCATTCCATTCTATTCAAATCCACTGTTCTCCGCTACACTCATCTCCACGATCTGTATTCCATTTTTTCCCATTTGGCTCCATTCCAGTCCACTCCATTCCATTAGATTCCATTCCATTCCACTCCTTTCCAATCCACTCCACTCCCTTCCTTTCTTCTCCTTTCCACTCCACTACACTCCAGTGCACTTCTTTCCATTCCATTCCATTCCATTCCACTTGATTCCATTACATTCCAATCCATTCCATTCCATTCCATTCCATTCCATTCCATTCCATTCCATTCCATTCCATTCAATTCCATTCCCCTCCACGCAACTGGACTCCAATCAACTGCATTCCAGTCTATTCCATTCTATTCCATTTCTTTACATTGCATTCCAATCAATTCAAATCCACTCTCTCCACTGCACACCTCTGCACTCCACTGCATTCCATTCCTTCCCATTTGCCTCCATTCCATTCCATTCCATTCCATTCCATTCCATTCCATTCCATTCCATTCCATTCCATTCCATTCCATTGCTTTCCCGTCCATTCCATTCCATTCCATTCTATTCCATTCCGTTTCATTCCATTGCACTATTTTCCACTAGAATCCACTCCACTCCACTCCAATCCATTCAATTCCATTCCATTTAATTCAAATCCACACTTCTCCACTCCATTCCTCTCCACTCCACTGCATTCCATTCCTTTACTTTCGTCTCCATTCCAGTCCATTCCAATCCATTCCATTCCACTCCATTCAATTCCAATCCACTCCTTTCCACTCCACTCCACTCATTTCCTTTCTTCTCCATTCCACTCCACTGCACTCCACTGTACTTTTTTCCATTCCATTCTCTTGTATTCCATTCCATTCTGTTCTTTTCTACTAAAATCCACTTCATTACTCTTCACTCCTTTCCATTCCATTTCTTTAAATGGAAATCCACTCTTCTCCACTATTTTCCACCCCACTTCACTGCCTTCCATTCCTTCCCATTTGCATGCACTCCTGTCCACTCCACTCCTTTCCGTTCCATTGCGCTCTATTTCACTCCACTCCACTCCCATCCTTTCTTCTCCATTCCACTCCACTACACTCCCCTGCCCTTTTTTCCATTCCATTCCATTCCATTCCGTTCCGTTCCATTCCGTTCCGTTCCGTTCCATTCCATTCAATTCCATTCCATTCCATTCCATTCCTTTCCATTCTCTTCCTTCCATTCCATTCCATTCAATTGAAATGCACTCTTCTCCACTCCAATCCTCTCCACTCCACTGCATTCCATTCCTTCCCATTCAATTCCTTTCCATTCCATTCCACTCCACTCCACTCCCTTCCTTTCTTCTCCCTTCCACTGCACTACAATCCACAGCACTTTTTTCCATTGCATTGCATTCCATTCCATTCCATTGTGTTGCACGAGAATCCACTACACTCCACTCCAATCCATTCCTTACCATTCCATTCCATTCATATCCACTCTTCTCCACTCCACTCCTCTCCACTCCTCTGCATTCCATTCCTTTCCATTCACCACCATTGCCGTCCACTCCATTCCATTCCATTGCATTCCATTCCATTCCACTCCATTCCATTCCACTCCATTCCACGCCACTCCATTCATTTCCTTTCTTCTCCATTGCACTCCACTGCACTACACTGCACTTTTCTCCCTTCCATACCTTCCCATTCGAATCCATTCCATTCCATTCCATTCCACTCCATTCCATTCCACTCCATTCCACTCAACTCCACTACCTTCCTTTCTTATCCATTCCACACCACTAGACACCAATGCACTTTTTTCCATTTCATTCCTTTCCATTCCATTCCATTCCTTTGCATTAGAATCCCCTCCGCTCCACTCCAATCCATTCTGTTCCACCCCATTCCATTCCATTCAAATCCACTCTTCTCCACTCCAGTCCTCTCCACTCCACTGCATTCCATTCCTTCCCATTTGCCTCCATTGGAGGACACTCCATTCCAATTCATTCTATTCCATTCCATTCCGTTTCATTCCACTCCATTCTACTCCACTCCATTCCCTTCATTTCTTCTCCATTCCTCTCCAATGCACTCCACTGCACTTTTTCCATTCCATTCCATTCCATTCCATTCCATTCCATTCCTTTCCATTCCATTTCATTCCATTCCACTCCATTTCATTACATAGCATTCCATTCCACTCCATTTCATTACATAGCATTCCATTCCATTCCGTTGCATTCCATTCAATTCCAAGCCATTACATCCCATTCAATTCCATTCCATTTTTTTCTGTTCCATTCCATTCCAATCTTTTCCGCTAAAATTCACTCCACTCCACTCCAACACATTCCATTCAATTCCATTCCATTCCATTTAAATCCAGTCTTCTCCATTCCACTCCTCTCCACTCCACTGCATTCCATTCCTTCCTATTCACCTCCATTCCCTTCCACTCCATTCCATTCCATTCCTTTCAACTCGATTCCATTCCAATCCATGTCAGTCCACTCCCCGCCTTCCTTTCTTCTCCATTAGACTTCCCTGCACTCCACTGCAATTTTTTCCATTCCATCCATTTCATTGCATTGCAATGCATTCCATTCCATTCCATTCCAATCCATTCTATTCCATTCCTTTCCATTCCCCTCAACACAACTGCACTCCAATCCACTGCATTCCATTCTATTCCATTCTATTCCATTCCCTTGCATTGCCTTCCAATCTTTTCAAATCCACTCTTCTCTGATCCACTCCTCTACACTCCAGTGCCTTCCGTTTCTTCCCATTCACCTCCATTCCTGTCCACTCCATTCCATTCAATTCCTTGCCATTCCATTCCATTCCATTCCATTCTATTCCATTCCATTCCGTTTCATTCTGGTCCTTTCCGTTCTATTCTTATCCACTAGAATTCACTACACTGCACACCAATGCATTCCATTCCATTTCATTCAATTCAAATCCACACTTCTCCACTCCAGTCCTCTCTACTCTACTGCATTCCGTTTGTTCCCATTCATCTCCATTCCTGTCCAGTCCATTCCACTCCATTCCATTCCACTCCATTACATTCCATTTCATTCCATTCCACTCCATTACATTCCATTTCATTCCATTCCATTGCATTCCATTCCATTCCATTCCATTCCATTCCATTCATTACTTTGTTTTCCACTAGAATCCACTCCACTCCATTCCAATTCATTCGATTTCATTGCATTCAATTCAAATCCACTCTTCTCCACTCCTCTCCTCTCCACTCCACTGCATTCGATTCCTTCCCATTTTTCTCCAATCCACTCCACTCCATTCCACTGCATTCCATTCCATTCCATTCCATTGCATTCCATTACTTTCCATTGAATTCCATTCCAATCAATTCAAATCCACTCTTCTTCACTCCACTCCTCTGCACTCAATTGCATACAATTCTGCCCATTTGACTCCATTCCAGTTCACTCCATTCCATTCCGTTCTGTTCCGTTCCGTTCCGTTCCATTCCGTTCCATTCCACTCCGTTTAACTCCACTCCACTTGCTTCATTTCTTCTCCATTCCACTCCAGTATATTCCACTGCAATTTTTTCCATTCCATTCCATTCCATTCCATTGCATTCTATTCCATTCCTCGCCATTCCAATCCATTCCATTTCATTCTATAAAATTCCATTCCATTGCATTTTTTTCCACTAGAATCCACTCCACTCCACTCCAATCCATTCCATGCCATTCCATTCAAATCATATCCTCTCTTCCCCACTCCACTGCGTTCCATTCCTTCCCATTCGCACCCATTCCCGTCCAATCCACTCCATTCCGTTCTATTCCATTCCAATCCATTCCATTCCTTTCCATTCCATTCCATTCCAGTCGATTCTATTCCATTCCGATCAATTCCATTCCATTCCAGTCGATTCCATTCCATTCCATTCCATTCTATTCCATTTCATTCCATTCTATTCGTTTCCACTGGAATCCATTCCACTCCTCTCTAATCCATTCCATTCCATTCCATTCCATTGCATTCAATTCAAATCCACTCTTCTCCACTCCACTCCTCTCCACTCCACTGCATTCCATTCCTTATCATTCGCCTCCATTCCAGTCCTCTGTGTTCCATTGCATTCAATTCCACTCCGTTGCACTGCACTCCTCTCCCTTCCTTTCTTCTCCATTCCACTCCCAATGCACCCCACGGCACTTTTTTCCATTCCATTCCATTCAGTTCCATTCATTCCATTCCTTTTGATTCCATTCCATTCCATTCTATTCCATTCCATTCCTGTCCATGCAACGCCACTCCAATCCACTGCATTCCATTCCATTCCATTCCATTCCATTCCATCTTTATACAATCTAATTCCCTCCATTGCACTCCACACCACTTCACTCCACTCCATTCCATTCCTTCCCATTCCACTCCAATCCACCAAACTCCACTCCATTCCATTCATTTCCAATACACTCCACTCCACTCAAGTCCATTCCATTCCTTATCATTCCATTTCATTGTATTCCATTAGATTCCATTACGTTCCATTCCTTTACATTCTACTAGCATACCCTCCAATCTAATCCCCTGCATTTCGTTCCATTCCATCCCATTCCATTGCATTCCATTCCATTCCCCTCCATTCCACTCCACTCCTTTCCTTTCTTCTCGATTCCACTCCAAAAAACTCCACTGCACTTTTTTCCATTCATTCCTTTGCCTTCCATTGCATTGCATTCCATTCTATTTCATTCCATTCCATTCCATTCATTATTTTATACAATAATCCAATCCACTGCACTCCAACTCATTTTTTTCCATTGCATTCAATTCATTCCAGTCTTCTAAACTCCACTCCAATCCATAAAACTGCATTCCATTCCTTCCAATTTGCCTTCATTCAAATACACTCCAATCCATTCCATTCTATTCGATTCCATTCCATTGCATTCCACTCTATTCCACTCAACTCCACTCCCTTCCTTTCTTCTCCATTCCACTCCACTGCACTCCACTGCACTTTTTTCCATTCCATTCCATTCCATTCATTCCATTCCGTTTCATTCCATTCCATTCCGTTCCATTCCATTGCATTCCATTCCATTCCATTCCATTCCATTCCATTCCATTCCATTCCGTTGCATTCCATTCCATTCCATTCCATTCCGTTGCATTCCATTCCATTCCATTCCATTCCATTCCATTCCATTCCATTCCATTCCATTTTTTCCACTAGAATCCACTCCACTCCACTCCTGTCTATTCCATTCAATTTCATTCAATTCAAATCCACACTTCTCCACTCCACACCTCTCCACTCCACTGCATTTCATTCGTTCCCATTCGTCTCCATTCCATTCCATTACATTACATTCCCACCCATTACACTGATTCCACTAGATTCCACTCCACTCCACTCCATTCCATTCCATTTTATTGCATTCAATTCAAATCTACTGTACTCCACTCCACTCCTCTCCGCTCGACTGCATTTGATTCCTTCCCATTCTTCTCCAGTCCACTCCATTCCAATTAACTGCGTTCCATTCCATTCCAATCCACTGCATTCCATTCCATTGCTTTCCTTTCAATTCCATTCAAATCAAATCAACTCTTCTCCACTCCACTCCTCTGCACTCAACAACTGCATACATTTCATTATCATTTGACACCATTCCAGTCCAATCCATACCATTCCATTCCATTCCATTCCAGTCCAATCCATTCCATTCCATTCCATTCCATTCCATTCCAATGCATTCCTGTCGATTCGATTCAATTCGATTCCATTCCATTCCATTCCACTCCATTCCATTGGAATCCACTCCACTCCACTCCAATCCATTCCATTTTATTCCATTCCATTCAAATCCACTCTTCTCCACTTCACTCCTCTCCACTCCACTGCATTCCATTCTTTCCCATTAGCTTCCTTTCCAGTCCCCTATGCTCCTTTGCATTCCATTCCACTCCATTCCACTACACTCCTTTCCCTTTCTTTCTCCTCCCTTCCTCTCCACTGCACTCCACTGCACTTTTTTCCCTTCCATTCCATTCCATTCCATTCATTCCATTCCGTTTGATTCCATTCCATTCCATTCCATTCCATTCCATTCCATTCCATTCCCCTCCAAGGAACTCCAATCCAATGCTCTGCATTCCATTCCATTCCATTCCATTCCGAGTTAAACCGTTCTATTTCTCTCCATTGCACTCCTCTCCACTTCAGTCCACTACATTCAATTCCTTTCCATTCCACTGCAGTCCACCACACTCCTCTCATTCCATTCATTTCCGATTCTCTGCACTCTACTCCATTCAATTCCATTCCATTCCTTATCATTCCATTTAATTGTATTCCATTCCATTCTATTACTTTCCATTCCATTCCATTCTACTACCATACCCTCCAATCTAATCCCCTGCATTTCATTCCATTCCATCCCATTCCATTGCATTCCATTCCATTCCCCTCAATTCCACTCCACTCCGTTCCTTTCTTCTCGATTCCACTCCAATAAACTCCACTGCACTTTTTTGCATTCATTCCATTGCATTCCATTGCCTTCCATTCCATTCCATTCCATTGCATTCCACTCCAATCCACTGGAATCCACTCCAATCCATTCCATTCCATTCCATTCCATTCCATTCCATTCCATTCCATTCCATTCCATTCCATTCCATTCCATTCAAATCCATTCTTCTCCACTTCATTCCTCTCCTCTCCACTGCATTCCATTCCTTCCCATTAGCTTCCATTCCTGTCCCCTATGCTCCATTGCATTCCATTCCACTCCATTCCACTATACTCCATTCCCTTCCTTTATCCTCCAGTCCACTCCACTGCACTCCACTGCACTTTTTTCCCTTCTAATCCATTCCATTCCATTCATTCCATTCCGTTTGATTCCATTCCATTCCATTCCTTTCCATTCCATTCCCCTCAAAGCCACTCCACTCCAATGCTCTGCATTCCATTCCATTCCATTCCATTCTATTCCATTCCATTCCATTCCATTCCATTCCATTCCGACTTAAACCAATCTACTTCTCTCCATTGCACTCCACTCCACTTCACTCCACTACTTTCAATTCCTTTCCATTCCGCCGCAGTCCACCACACTCTTCTCATTCCATTCATTTGCAATTCTCTGCACTCCACTCCACTCCATTCCATTCCATTCCTTATTATTCCATTTCATTGTGTTCCATTCCATTCCATTTCTTTCCATTCCATTCCATTCTACTACCAGATTCTCCAATCTAATCCCCTGCATTTCATTCCATTCCATCCCATTCCATTGCATTCCATTCCATTACCCTCCATTCCACTCCACTCCCTTCCTTTTTCTCGATTCCACTCCATTAAACTCCACTGCACTTTTCTCCATTCATGCCATTCCATTCCATTTCCTTCCATTCCATTCCATTCCTTTCCATTCCATTCCATTCCATTATTTTATACAATAATCCAATCCACTGCACTCCAATTCATTTTGTTCCATTGCATTTAATTCATTCCAGTCTTCTACACTCCACTCCACTCCGTACCGCTGCATTCCATTCCTTCCCATTTGCCTTCATTCCAATACACTCCAATCCATTCCATTCTATTCCATTCCATTCCATTCCATTCCACTCAACTCCACTCCCTTCTTTCTTCTCCATTCCACTCCACTGCACTCCATTGCACTTTTTTCAGTTCCATTCCATTCCATTCTATTAATTCCATTCCATTCCATTCCATTCCATTCCATTCCATGCCATTCCACCTTAATCCAATGTACTTTTCTCCATTGCATTCCACTCCACTTCACTCCACTCCATTCCATTCCTTCACATTCCACTCCAATCCACAACAGTCCTCTCCATTCCATTCATTTCCAATACACTGCACTCCCCTCTACTCCATTCCATTCCATTCCTTATCATTCCATTCCATTGTATTTCATTCCCTTCCATTACTTTCCATTGCATTCCATTCTACTCCCATTCCCTCCACTCCAATCCTCTGCATTTCATTCCATTATATCCCATACGTTTGCGTTCAATTGCATTCCCCTGATTCCAATACACTCCCTTACTTTCTTCTCCATTCCACTCCACTTCACTCCACTGCAATTTTTTCCATTCCATTCAATTCCATTCCACTCCATTTTTTTATACCAGAATCCAATCCTCTGCACTGCACTTCATTCCTTTCCATTCCATTCAATTCAACTGCACTCTTCTAAACTCCACTCCTCTCCATACCACGGCTTTCCATTCCTACCCATTCACCTTCATTGCAATCCTCTCCATTCCATTCCATTGTATTCCATTCCATTCCAGTCCTTTCCACTCCATTCCAGTTAACTCCACTCCATTCATTTCTTCTCCATTCCACTCCACAACACTCCACTGCACGTTTTTCCATTCTATTGCATTCCATTCCATTCCATTGCATTCCATACCATTCCATTCCCCTCCACGCAACTCCGCTCCAATCCTCTGCATTCCATTCCATTCCATTGCATTCCATTCCACCTGATTCCAATCTACTCCCCTCCATTCCACTCCACTCCACTCCATTCCATTCTTTCCCATTCCACTGCACTCCACCACAATCCCCTCCATTCCTTTCATTTCCAATACACTGCATTCCAATCCACTTCATTCTATTCCATTCCATTAAATTCCTTTTCTTTCTGTTCCACTGTATTCCGTTCAATTCCATTACTTTCCATTCCATTCCATTCTACTCCAATCCACTCCACTACAATCCACTGCATTCCATTCCTTTCCATCCCAATCCATTGCATTTCATTCCATTCAGTTCAAATCTACTCTTCTCCATTCCCCTCTTCTCCACTCCCCTGCATTTCATTCCTTCACATTCGCATCCATTCCAGTCCACTCCATTCCATTCCATTCCTTTCCATTCCATTCTTTTCCATTCCATTCCATTCCATTCCAGTCCTCTCCATTCCATTCAATTCCATTCAATTCCATTCCATTCCTTTCCATTCCACTCCTTTCCACTCCACTCCTCTCCCTTTCTTTCTTCTCCATTCCACTCCACTACACTCCACTGAATTTTTTCCATTCCATTCCATTCCGTTCCGTTCCTTTCCATTCCATTCCATTCTATTCCATTCCATTCTATTCCATTCCAATCCATTCCATTCCGTTCCATTCAGTTTTATGCCATTCTTTTCACGTAGAATCCTCTCCAGTTAAGTTAAATTCCTCTTCATTCCATTCAATTCAAATATACTCTTCTGCACTCCACTCCTCTCCACACGATAGCATTCCAGTCTGTCCCATTCATCTCCATTCCAGTCCACTCCTTCCATTCTTTCCATTTCATTCAATTCCATTCCATTTCACTCCTTTCCACTACACACCACTCCCATCCTTTCTACTCCATTCCTCTCTACCGCACTCCACTGCACGTTTTTCCATTCCATTCCATTCCATTCCATTCCATTCCATTCCATTCCTTTCCATTCCATTATATTTCCCTCCTCCCAATTCCACACCAACACACTGAATTCATTTCCATTCCATTCCATTCCATTCCATTCCATTCCATTCCATTCCTTTCCATTCCTTTCCATTGCTTCTGATTCCTCTCTACTCCTTTACGTTCCATTCCACTCCAGTCCACTCCATTCCTTTCTTCTCCATTCCACTCCACTTCACTCCACTGAACTTTTTTCCATTCATTCCATTCCGTTACATTCCATTCCATTCCATTCCATTGCATTCTATTCCAGTATAATCAACTCCACTCCACTCCAATCCATGCCTTTTCTTTCCATTCATTTCAAATCCAGTCTTTTGCACTACACTCCTCTCCGCACCACTGCATTCCATTCTTTCCCATTCGACTCCATTCCATTCCACTCCATTCCATTCCATTTTATTCCATTCAATTCCATTCCATTTCACTCCACCCCACTCCCTTCCTTTCTTCCCCATTCCACTCCACTGCACTCCACTGCACTTTTTTCCATTCTATTGCATTCCATTCCATTCCATTCCACTGCATTCCTTTTCATTCTGTTCCATTCCATTCCCCTCCACGCAACTCCACTCAAATCCACTGCTTTCCATTCAATTCCATTCCATTATATTCCATTGCATTCCATTCCATTCCGTTCCATTCCATTCCCATCCATTCCATTCCATTCCATTCAACTCTTTTCCAATAATATTCACTCCATTCCAATCCAATCCATGCCATTTCATTCAATTCAAATCCTCTCTTCTCCACTCCACTCCTCTCCACTCCAGTGCATTCCATTCCTTCCCATTCGCCTCCATTATAGTCCACTCCATTCCTTTCCATTCCATTCCATTCCAATCCTTTCTATTCCATTCCTTTCTTTTGCACTACAATCCACTGCACTCTTCTCTAATCCATTCCATTCCATTAGATTCAATTCAGATGCACTCTTCTCCCCTCCACTCCTCTCCATTCAACTCCAATCTATTCCATTCCATTCCATTCAATTCATATCCACACTTCTCCCCTCCACTCCTCTCCAGTACACTGCGTTCCATTCAACTCCATTCTGGTCCACTCCATTCCATTCCATTCCATTCCATTCCATTCCATTCCATTATATTCTTTTCCACTAGAATCCACTCCACTCCACTCCAATCCATTCCTTTAATTTCCATTCATTTCAACTCCACTCTTCTGCACTCCACTCTTCTCGACACCATTGCATTCCATTCCTTCCCATTCGCCTCCATTCCAATCCTCTCCATTCCATTCCATTTTTTTCCATTTCATTCTATTCCATTCCATTCCAGTCCACTCCACTCCCTTCCTTTCTTCTCCTTTCAACACCACTGCACTCCACTGTATTTTTTCCATTCTTTTCCATTCCATTCAATTCCATTCCATTCCACTCCACACCACTCAATTCCATTTCCCTCCATGCAACTCCACTCCAATCCACAGAATTCCATTCCATTCTCATCCCTTCCATTGCACCTGAATGCAATCTACTCCACTCCATTCCAATCCACTCCACTCCATTCCATTCCTTCCCATTCCACTCCACTCCACCACACTCAACTCCATTGCATTCTTTTCCAATATAGTGCAATCCATTCCACCACATTCCATTCCATTCCATTCTTTTCATTCCGTTCCATTGTATTCCATTCTATTCCATTACTTTCCATTCAATTCCATTCTACCACAATCCAATCCATTCCAATCCTTGGCATTCCATTCCATTCCATCCCATTCCATTGCATTCCATTACATTCAATTCAAATCCACTCTTCTCCTCTCCACTCCTCTCCACTCCACTGCAATTACTTCCCTCCCATTCAGCTCCAATCCAAACCATTCCATTCCATTCCATTCCATTCCATTCCGCTCCACACCCCTGCCTCCTTTCATCTCCCTTCCACTCCACTACACTCCACTTCACTTTTTTCAATTCAATCCATTTCATTCCATTCCATTCCATTCCATTCCGTTCTATTCCATTCCATTCTTTAACTTAAATCCACTCCACTCCACTCCAGTCCATTATTTCCATTCCATTCAATGCAAAACCACTCTTCTGCACTCTACCCTCTGCACACCAGTGCATTCCTTACCTTCACATTTGCCTCCATTCCAATCCACTCCATTCAATTCCATTCCATTGCATTCTACTCCATTTCATAAAATTCCATTTGACTCCTTTCCTCTCAACTCCACTTCCTTCCTTTCTTCTCCATTCCACTCCACTGTACCCCACTGCACTTTATTCCATTCCATTCCATTTCTTTCCGTTGCACTCCATTCCATTCCATTCCATTCCATTCCATTCCAATTCATTCCAATCCATTCCATTCTTTTCCACTAGAATCCACTCCGTTCCACTCCAATCCATTCCATTCCATTCCATTCAAATCCACTATTCTCCACTCCACTCCTCTCCACTCCACTGCATTATAGTCCTTCCCATTTCCATCCACTCCATTCCATTCCATTCCATTCCATTCCATTCCATTCCATTCCATTCCGTTCCGTTCCATTCCATTGCATTCCGTTCCATTCTATTCCATTCCATTCCCTTCCATGCCATTCCACTCCACTCCACTTGATTCCTTTCTTCTCCATTCCTCTACACTACACTCCACTGCAGTTTTTTATATTCATTCCATTCAGTTCAAGTTCTCTCTTCTGCACTCCACTCTTCTCCACTCCGCTGCATTCCTTTCCTTCCCATTAACCTGCATTCCCGTCCATTCCATTCCATCCCATTCCATTATTTTCCCTTCAACTGCATTCCATTCCATTCCCTTCCCTTCCATTGCATTCCATTGCATTCCAGTTCAATCCATTCCATTCCATTCCATTCCATTCCATTCCATTCCATTCCATTCCATTCCATTCCATTCTTTTCCACTAGAATCCACTCCACTCCATTCCAATCCATTCCATTCCATTCCATTCCATTCATATTTACTCTTCTCCTCTCCACTGCCTTCCAGTCTTCTTTATTCCATTCCTTCCCATTTTCCTCCATTGCAGTCCAATACATTCCATTCCATTCAATTCCATTTCTCTCCATTCCCCTGCACTCCACTCCCTTCCTTTCTTTTCCATTCCACTCCACTGCACTCCATTGCACTTTTTTCCATTCCATTTCTTTCCATTCCAATCAATTCATTCCATTCCGTTTCATTCCATTCCATTGCATTCCATTCCATCCCATTCCATTCCGTTCAATTCACCTCCATGCAACTCCACTCCAATCCACTTCATTCCATTCAATTCCATTCCTTTCCATTCCATTCCATTCCATACCATTCCTATGGAATCCAATCTACACCCCTCCATTATCCTCCACTCCACTCCAGTCCACTCCCTTCCATTCCTTCGCATTTCACTACACTCCACCACCATCCTCTCTATTCCATTCATTTCCAATACACTGCACTGCGTTCCTCTCCATTCCATTCCATCCCATTCCTTTTCATTCCATTCTATTGTATTCCTTTCCATTCCATTCTACTGCATTCCATTATTTTCAATTCCATTCCATTCTACTGCAATCCACTCCAGTCCAATCCACGGCATTCCATTTCATTACAACCCCTTCCATTGCATTCAATTCCATTAAATTCAAGTGCACTTTTCTCCAATCCACTCTTCTCCACTCATCTGCATTTCATTCCTTCCCGTTTGCCTCCATTCCAGTCCACTCCATTCCATTCCATTTTATTCCATTCCATTCCATTTCATTCTATTCCATTGCATTCCATTCTATTCCTTTCCATTCCATTCCATGACATGCCATTCCATTCCACTCCATTCCATTCCACTCCATTCCATTCCATTCCATTCCATTCCACTACTTTCCATTCCACTCCATTCGACTCCACTCCACTGCTTCCTTTCTTCTCCATTCCACTCCACTACACTCCACAGCACTTTTTTTCCATTTCATTCCATTCCATTACATTACATTACATTTTTTTCCACTAGAATCCAGACCACTCCTCTCCAGTCCACTCCATTCCATTCCATTAAATTCCATTCAAATCCACTCTTCTCCACTCCACCCCTCTCCACTCCTCTGCATTCCATTAATTGCCATTCGCCTCAGTTAAAGTCAACTCCATTCCTTTCCTTTCCATTCCATTCCTTTCCATTCCACTGCATTCCACTCCACTCCACTCTCTTCCTTTCTTTTCTATTCAACTCCACTGCACTCCAGTACAATTTTTCCAGTCCATTCCATTGCATTCCATTACATTCCGTTGCACTCTGTTCCGTTGTGTTCTGTTCGGTTCCGTTCCATATCATTCCATTCCATTCCTATCCATTCCCCTCCATGAAACTCCCCTCCAACCCACTGCATTCCATTCCATTCCATTGTAGTCCATTCCATTCCAATCCAGCTGAATCCAATCGACTCCCCTCCATTCCACTCCAATCCACTTCACTGCAATCCATTCCTTCCCTTTCCCCTCCACTCCACTCCACTCCTCTCCAATCCATTCAATTCCAATAAACTGCACGCCACTCCTTTCCATTCCATTCCATTCCTTTTTATTTCGTTCCATTGTATTACATTTCTTTCCATTACTTTCCATTCCATTCCATTCTACTCCAATCCACCTCACTCCAGTCCACTTCATTCCATTCCGTTTGATTCCATTGCATTTCATTGCAATCAATTCAAATCCACTCTTCTCCACTACACTCCTCTCCACTCCACTGCATTCCATTACTTCCCATTCTCTTCTATTCCAGTCGACTCCACTCCATTCCATTCCATTGCATTGCATTCATTTCCATGCCCTTCCATCCCATTCCATTCCATTGCATTCCATTCCATTCCCTTGCATTCCATTCCATTGCAATCCACTCCACTCCTCTCCACTCCACTGGATTGCATTCCTTCCCATTCACCCCCATTCCAGTCCACTCCATTCCATTCCATTCAATTCCATTCCTTTCCATTGCTTTCCATTCCATTCCTTTCCATTTTTTTCAACTAGAATCCACTCCACACGACTCTAATCCATTCCATTACTTTCCATTCCATTCAAATCCACTATTCTCCACTCTGCTCCTATCCACTCCACTGCATTGCATTCCTTCCCTTTCGCCTCCATTCCAGTCCACTCTATTCCATTCCATTCCATTCCATTCCATTCCATTCCATTCCATTCCATTCCATTCCATTCCTTTCCATTCCATTCCTTTCCATTGCTTTCTATTCCATTCCATTCCAGTCCATTCCATTAGACTCCATTCCAATTCTCTCCAATTCCTTCCTTTCTTCTCCATTCCACTCCACTGCACTCCACTGCACTTTATTTCATTCCTTTCCTTTCCTTTCCACTCCATTTCAATCCATTCCATTCCATTCCCTTCCATTCCATTCCTTTCCATTTCATTCCATTACTTTACATTACATTGCATTCTTTTCCCGTAGAACCCACTCCACTCCAATCCAATCCATTTCATTCCATTCCATTCAAATACACTATTCTCCACTCCACTCCTCTCCACTCCACTGAATTCCATTAGTTCCCATTCACTTCCATTCCATTCCACTCCATTCCATTCCATTGCATTGCATTCCATTCCATTCCACTCCTTTCCACTCAACCCCACTCCCTTCCTTCCTTCTCCATTCCACTCTAGCACACTCCCATCCACTTTTTTCGATTCCATTCAATTCCATTCCTTTACATTCCACTCCATTCCATTCCATTCCCTTCTTTTCACTGGAATCCTCTCCACTCCACTCCAATACATTCCATTCCTTTCTATTTAAATCCACTATTGTCTACTCCACTCCTCTCAACTCCACTGCGTTCCATGCCTTCTGACTCGCATCATTTCCTTTCCACTCCTTTCCGTTGCATTCCATTCCATTCCATTCCATTCCATTCCGTTCCATTCCACTCCATTCCACTCCGTTCATTCCACTCCATTCTGTTCCATGCCACTGCATTCCGTTCCATTCCATTCCATTCCATTCCATTCCATTACATTCTTTTCCACTGGAATCCACTCCAATCCATTCCATTCCATTCTATTCAAATCCACTCCTCTCCACTCCACTCCTCACCACTCCACTCTGTTCCATTCCTTCACATTCGCCTACATTCCAGTCCATTCCTTTCCATTCCATTCTTTTCTTTTCAATTCCATTCTACGCCATTCCACTCCCCTCCACTCCCTTCCTTTCTTCTCCATTCCACTCCACTGTGCTGCACAGCAATTTTTTCAATTCCATTCCATTCCATTCCATTCAATTCAATTCTATTCTTTTCCACTGTAATCCACTCCATTCCACTCGAATCTATTCCATTCCATTCCGTTCAATTTAAATCCACCCTTCGCGAGTACATTGCTCTCCAATCCAGTGGATTACATTCCTTCCAATTGGCTTCCACTGCAGTCCATTCCATTCCATTCCATTCCATTCCATTCCATTCCACTCCATTCCATTCCATTCCACTTCATTCCACTGCACTCCTCTCCCATCCTTACTTCTCCATTCCACTACACTGCCCTCCATTGAGGTTTTTTACATTCCATTCCATTAAATTCCATTCCATTGCCTTCGATAGCATTCCACTCCATTCCATTCTTTTCTGTTCCGTTCCATTCCATTCCATTCCAATGCATTCCATTCACCTCCATGTGCCTCCACTCCAATCCACTTCATCGCATTCCATTCCATTGTATTACATTCCATTCCATTCCTCTCCATTCCATTCCATTCTACTTCAATCCACTTCACTGCAATTCACTGCATTCCATTCCATTCCATTCTGTTCCATTCCATTCCATTCCAGTCTATTCTTTTCCACTATCATCCACTCCACTAAACTCGAATCCATTCCATTCCATTCCATACAACTCAAATCCACACTTCTCCACTAAATTCCTTTCCACTACACTGCATTCCATTCCTTTACATTCGCCTCCACTCCATTCCACTCCACTCCTTTCCATTCCATTGCATTGCATTCCATTCTGCTCCGTTCCGTTCCATTCTGTTCCTTTCCATTCCATTCCATTCCCTTCCATTCCACACTATTCTATTCTATTCCTATCTTGCGACAAGTGCTCAATCTCTCACCCTGGTTGGATTGCAGTGGCACTATGTCAGCTCACATTTTATTTCCCCTTTCCATTCCAATCCATTCCATTGCATTCCATTCCATTCCATTCAAGTTCATTCCATTCTGTTCCATTCTGTTCCATTGAACTCCATTCCATTCCATTCCATTCCATCCCATTCCATTCCATTCCATTCCATTCCATTCCATTCCATTCCATTCCATTCCACACTAATCTATTCTATTCCTATCTTGCAACAAGTTATCAATCTCTCACCCTGGTTTCATTGCTTTGGCACTATGTCAGCTCACATTTTATTTTCCCTTTCCATTCCAATCCATTCCATTCCATTCTATTCCATTCCATTCCGTTCCATTATGTTCCGTTGCACTCCATTCCATTCCATTCCATTCCATTCCATTCCATTCCATTCCATTCCATTGCACTCCATTCCATTCCATTCCACTCCCTTCCATTCCAGTCCATTTCATTCTATTCCTTACCACTCCACACGATTCTATTCTATTCCTTTCTTTCAACCAGTTCTCAATGTGTCACCCTGGATGGATTGCAGTGGCACAATGTCAGCTCCCATTTTATTTCACTGTTCCATTCCATTCCATTCCATTCCATTCCATTCCATTCCATTCCATTCCATTCCGTTCCTTTCCATTCCTTTCCATTCCATTCCATTCCCTTGCACTCCATTCCATTCCATTTCATTCCATTCCATTCCATTACATTCGATTCCACACTGTTCTATTATATTCCTTTCTTTCAATAAGTTCTGAGTCTGTCATGCTGTCTGGATTGCTGTGGCAAAAATTCAGCACACATTTTATTTCACAGTTCCATTCCAATAAATTCGATTCCATTCCATTCCATTCCATTCCATTCCATTTAATTCCATTCCGCATGTTGCTCACCATTCCATTCCATTCATTCCATTTCGTTCCATTCCATTCAATTCCTTTCATTTCCCCACTAATCTATTCTATTCCTTCCATTCAACAATTTCTCAATCTGTCACCCTCGCTGGATTTCAGTTTTGCTGTATCACCCCACATTATAATTCACCCTTCCTTTCCATTCCATTCCATTCCAATCCATTCCCTTCCATTCCATTCCATTCCATTCCATTCCATTCCATTCTGTTCCATTCTTTTCCATTGCAACCAATTCCATTCTATTCCATTCTATTCCATTCCATTGCATTCCATTCCACTCCATTCCATTCCATTCAATTCCATTCCATTCCATTCCATTCCATTCACTATTTTATTCTATTCCTTTCTTTCAACAAGTTCTCAATCTGTAACCCTTGTAGGATTGCAGTGGCACAATGCCAGCTCATATTTCATTTCACTGTTCCATTCCATTCTGTTGCATTCCATTCCATTCCATTCATTCCATTCCCTTCCATTCCATTTGATTACTTTCCGGTCAATTCCGTTCCACTGCATTCCATTCCATTTCATTCCATTAAACTCAAAACTATTCAATTCTACTCCTTTCTTTCAACATGTTCTCAATCTTTCACCCCTGCTGGATTGCAGTAGCACAATCTCAGCTCACATTTTGTTACTCCGTTTCATTCCATTCCACTCTTTTGCACTCCATTCCATTCCATTTCATTCCGTTCCATTCCATTCCGTTCCATTACACTCCATTCCATTCCTTTCCATTCCATTCCATTCCATTCCATTGCTTTCCATTCTTTTCCATTCCATTACATTCCACACTATTCTATTCTACTCCTTTGTTACAACAATTCTTAATATGTCACCCTGGCTGGATTGCAGTGGCACAATGTCAGCTCACATTTACTTTAACCATTCCATTCTGTTCCATTCCATTCCATTCCATTCCATTCCATTCCATTCCATTCCATTCCATTCATTTCCATTCGGTTCCATTACACTCCATTCCATTCCATTCAATTGCATTCCACACTATTCTCTTCTGTTCCTTTCTTTCAACAAGTTCTCAATCGGTCACCCTGGGTGGATTGCAGTGACACAATGTCAGCTCACATTTTATTTCACTGTTCCATTCCATTCCATTCCATTCCATTCCATTCCATTCCATTCCATTCCATTCCATTCCATTCTCTTCCATTGCACTCCATTCGATTCCATTCTAGACTATTCGATTCAATTACATTCTTTCAACAATTTCTTTATCTGTAAACCTGGCTGGATTGCAGTGGAACAATATCAGCTCACATTTTATTTAACCATTCCATTCTATTTCATTCCATTCCATTCCATTCCATTCCATTCCATTCCATTCCATTCCATTCCATTCCATTCCATTCCACAGTATGCTATTCTATTCCTTTCTTTCAACAAGCTCTCAATCTGTCACCCTGGCTGGATTGCAGTTGAAGTACATCAGCTCACATTTTATTTCACTGTTCCATTCCATTCATTTCCATTCCATTCCATTCCATTCCATTCCACTCCACTCCACTCCACGCCATTCCATTCCTTTCCATTCCATTCCATTCCATTCCATTTCATTCTATTCCATTCCATTCCCTTCAATTCTTTTCAATTCGATTTCATTCCATTATCTTCTATTATGTTCAATTGCACTCCATTCCATTCCATTCTTATTTCATTAACTTGTCAAAGTGTCACCCTGATTATATTGCAATTCCAGAATGTCAGCTTACTTTTTACTTCACCGTTAAATTCCTTTCCATTCCATTCCCTTCCTTTCCATGTCATTCCATTCCATTCCCTTCCTTTACATTCCATTCCATTCCATTCCATTCCATTCCATTCCATTCCATTCCTTTCCTTTCCACACTAATCTATTCTATTCCTTTCATTCAACAATTTCTCAATCTGTCACCCTGGCTAGATTACAGTGTTGCAGTATCACCCCTCATTTTATTTCATCATTCCTTTCTATTCCATTCCATTCCAATCCATTCCCTTCCATTCTGTTCCGTTCCATTCCATTACATTTCAGTCCATTCTGTTCCATTCCTTTCCATTGCAACCCATTCCATTCTATTCCATTCCATTCCATTCCATTCCTTCCATTCCATTCCATTCCTTCCATTCTATTCCATTCCATTCCTTCCATTCCATTATATTCCATTCCTTCCATTCCATTCCATTCCATTCCATTCCTCTCCTTTCCATTCCACACTCTTTTATTCTATTCCTTTCTTTCAACAAGTTCTCAATATGTAACCCTTGTAGGACTGCAGTTGCACAATGTCAGCTCAAATTTCATTTCACCATTCCATTCCATTCCATTCCATTCATTACATTCCCTTCCATTCCATTTCATTACTTTCTGTTCAACTCCGTTCCATTGCACTCCATTCCATTTCATTCCATTCCATTCCATTCCAAACTACTCTATTCTACTCCTTTCTTTCAACATGTTCTCAATCTATCACCCACTGTCACCGTGGCTGGATTGCAGTGGCACAATGTCGGCTCGCATTTTGTTACACCGTTTCATTCCATTCCTTTCTTTTCCACTCCATGCCATTTCATTTGATTCCATTCCATTCCGTTCCATTGCACTCCATTCCATTCCATTCCATTCCACTCCATTCCATTCCATTCCATTCCAATCCATTCCATTCCTTTCCATTCCATTACCTTGCACACTATTCTATTCTAATCCTTTGTTTCAACAATTCCCAATATGTCACCCTGGCTGGATTTCAGTGGCACAGTGTCAGGTCACACTTTCTTTCACCATTCCATTCCATTCCATTCCGTTCCCTTCCGTTCTTTCCGTTCCGTTCCATTCCATTCATTTCCATTCTGTTCCATTACACTCCATTCCATTCCATTCCATTCCATTCCATTCCATTCCATTCCACACTATCCTATTATCTTCCCTTCTTTCCATAAGTTCTCAATCTGTCACCCTGGCTGAATTGCAGTGGCACAATGTCAGCTCACATTTTATTTCACCGTTCCATTCCATTCCATTCCATTCCATTCCACTCCATTCCATTCCAATCCACACTATTCGTTTCTTTTCCTTTTTTCTACAAATTCTCAATTTGTCACCCTGGCTGGATTGCAGTGGCACAATATCAGCTCACATTTTATTTCACCATTTCATTCCATTCCATTCCATTCCATTCCATTCCATTCCATTCCATTCCATTGCTTTCCATTCTTTTCCATTCCATTACATTCCACACTATTCTATTCTACTCCTTTGTTTCAACAATTCTTAATATGTCACCCTGGCTGGATTGCAGTGGCACAATGTCATCTCACATTTACTTTAACCATTTCATTCCGTTCCATTCCATTCCATTCCGTTCCGTTCCGTTCCGTTCCGTTACATTCCATTCCATTCCATTCATTTCCATTCTGTTCCATTACACTCCATTCCATTCCATTCCCTTCCATTCCAATCCATTCCATTCCATTCCATTCCAGTTCACACTATCCTATTATCTTCCTTTCTTTCCACAAGTTCTCAAACTTTCACCCTGGCTGAATTGCAGTGGCACAATATCAGCTCACATTTTATTTCACCATTCCATTCCATTCCATTCCATTCCATTCCATTCCATTCCATTCCATTCCATTCTATTCCATTCCATTCCATTCCATTCTCTTCCATTGCACTCCATTCCATTCCATTCCATTCCAGACTATTCGATTCCATTACTTTCTTTCAACAAGTTCTTTATCTGTCACCCTGGCTGTATTGCAGTGGCACAAAATCAGCTCACATTTTATTTAACCATTCCATTCCACTTCATTCCAATCCATTCCATTCCATTCCATTCCATTCCATTCCATTCCATTCCATTCCATTCCATTCCACAGTATGCTATTCTATTCCTTTCTTTCAACAAGCTCTCAATCTGTCACCCTGGCTGGATTGCAGTGGAAGTACATCAGCTCACATTTTATTTCACTGTTCCATTCCATTCATTTCCATTCCATTCCATTCCATTCCACTCCACTCGAATCCACTCCACTCCACTCCACGCCATTCCATTCCATTCCATTTCATTCTATTCCATTCAATTCCGTTCAATTCTTTTCAATTCGATTTCATTCCATTCTCTTCTATTATGTTAAATTGCACTGCATTCCATTGCATTCTTATTTCATCAACTTCTCAAACTGTCACGCTGATTATATTGCAGTTCCACAATGTCAGCTTACTTTTTACTTCACCGATAAATTCCTTTCCATTCCATTCCCTTCCTTTCCATGTCATTCCATTTCATTCCCTTCCTTTCCATTGCATTCCATTCCATTCCATTCCATTCCATTCCATTCCATTCCATTCCATTCCATTTCACTCCATTCCACGTGGTGTTCTCCATTCCATTCCATTCCATTCCATTCCATTCCATTCCATTCCATTCCATTCCATTCCTTTCCTTTCCTTTCCACACTAATCTATTCTATTCCTTTCATTCAACAATTTCTCAATCTGTCACACTGGCTAGATTTCAGTGTTGCAGTATCACCCCTCATTTAATTTCATCATTCCTTTCTATTCCTTTCCATTCCAATCCATTCCCTTCCAT
This sequence comes from Nomascus leucogenys, assembly GCF_006542625.1. Classification (NCBI taxonomy): domain Eukaryota; kingdom Metazoa; phylum Chordata; class Mammalia; order Primates; family Hylobatidae; genus Nomascus; species Nomascus leucogenys. Next base: position 61,338 of record NW_022096668.1, on the reverse strand, counting down.
TCCGTTCCGTTCCATTCCATTCCATTTCAGTCCATTCTGTTCCAATCTTTTCCATTGCAACCCATTCCATTCTATTCCATTCCATTCCATTCCATTCCTTCCTTTCCATTCCATTCCTTCCATTCTATTCCATTCCTTTCCTTCCATTCCATTCTATTCCATTCCTTCCATTCCATTCCATTCCATTCCATGCCATTCCAATCCTTTCCATTCCACACTCTTTTATTCTATTCTTTTCTTTCAACAAGTTCTCAATGTGTAACCCTTGTAGGATTGCAGTTGCACAATGTCAGCTCAAATTTCATTTCACCATTCCATTCCATACCATTCCATTCATTACATTCCCTTCCATTCCATTTCATTACTTTCTGTTCAACTCCGTTCCATTGCACTCCATTCCATTCCATTCCATTCCATTCCATTCCATTCCATTCCAAACTACTCTATTCTACTCCTTTCTTTCAAACTGTTCTCAATCTATCACCCACTGTCACCCTGGCTGGATTGCAGTGGCACAATGTCGGCTCGCATTTTGTTACACCGTTTCATTCCATTCCTTTCTTTTCCACGCCATGCCATTTCATTCGATTCCATTCCATTCCGTTCCATTGCACTCCATTCCATTCCATTCCATTCCATTCCATTCCATTCCATTGCACTCTATTCTATTCTACTCCTTTGTTTCAACAATTCTCAATATGTCACCCTGTCTGGATTTCAGTGGCACAGTGTCAGGTCACATTTTCTTTCACCATTCCATTCCATTCCATTCCATTCCGTTCCGTTCCTTTCCGTTCCATTCCATTCCATTCCATTCATTTCCATTTTGCTCCATTACACTCCATTCCATTCCATTCCATTACATTCCATTCCATTCCATTACATTCCACTCCACACTATCCTATTATCTTCTCTTCTTTCCATAAGTTTTCAATCTGTCACCCTGGCTGAATTGCAGTGGCACAATGTCAGCTCACATTTTATTTCACCGTTCCATTCCATTCCATTCCATTCCATTCCATTCCATTCCATTCCATTTCATTCCATTACACTCCATTCCATTCCAATCCACACTATTCGATTCTTGTCCTTTTTTCAACACATTCTCAATTTGTCACCCTGGCTGGATTGCAGTGGCACAATATCAGCTCACATTTTATTTCACCATTCCATTCCATTCCATTCCATTCCATTCCATTCCATTCCATTCCATTCCATTCCATTCCATTGCTTTCCGTTCTTTTCCATTCCATTACATTCCACACTATTCTATTCTACTCCTTTGTTTCAACAATTCTTAATATGTCACCCTGGCTGGATTGCAGTGGCACAATGTCAGCTCACATTTACTTTAACCATTCCATTCCGTTCCATTCCATTCCATTCCATTCCTTTCCATTCCATTCCGTTCCATTCCATTCCATTCCATTCATTTCCATTCTGTTCCATTACACTCCATTCCGTTCCATTACACTCCATTCCATTCCATTCCATTCCATTCCATTCCATTCCATTCCATTCCATTCCATTCCATTAGATTCCATTCCATTCCACACTATCCTATTATCTTCCTTTCTTTCCACAAGTTGTCAATCTTTCACCCTGGCTGAATTGCAGTGGCACAATATCAGCTCACATTTTATTTCACCGTTCCATTCCATTCCATTCCATTCCATTCCATTCCATTCCATTCCATTCCATTCCATTCTCTTCCATTCTCTTCCATTGCACTCCATTCCATTCCATTCCATTCCAGACTATTCGATTCCATTACTTTCTTTCAACAAGTTCTTTATCTGTCACCCTGGCTGTATTGCAGTGGCACAATATCAGCTCACATTTTATTTAACCATTCCATTCCACTTCATTCCATTCCATTCCATTCCATTCCAATCCACAGTATGCTATTCTATTCCTTTCTTTCAACAAGCTCTCAATCTGTCACCCTGGCTGGATTGCAGTGGAAGTACACCAGCTCACATTTTATTTCACTGTTCCATTCCATTCATTTCCATTCCATTCCATTCCATTCCACTCCAATCAGCTCCACTCCACTCCACTCCACTCCACTTCACTCCATTCCACTCCACTCCACGCCATTCCATTCCATTCCATTCCATTCCATTCCATTCCATTCCATTCTATTCCATTCAATTCCATTCAATTCTTTTCAATTCGATTTCATTCCATTCTCTTCTATTATGTTCAATTGCACTGCATTCCACTCCATTCTTATTTCATAAACTACTCAAACTGTCACGCTAATTATATTGCAGTTCCACAATGTCAGCTTACTTTTTACTTCACCGTTAAATTCCTTTCCATTCCAATCCCTTCCTTTCCATGTCATTCCATTCCATTCCCTTCCTTTCCATTGCATTCCATTCCATTCCATTCCATTCCATTCCATTCCATTCCATTCCTTTCCTTTCCACACTAATCTATTCTATTCCTTTCATTCAACAATTTCTCAATCTGTCACCCTGGCCAGATTTCAGTGTTGCAGTATCATCCCTCATTTTATTTCATCATTCCTTTCTATTCCTTTCCATTCCAATCCATTCCCTTCCATTCCGTTCCGTTCCATTCCATTCCATTTCAGTCCACTCTGTTCCATTCCTTTCCATTGCAACCCATTCCATTCTATTCCATTCCATTCCATTCCATTCCTTCCATTCCATTCCATTCCTTCCATTCTATTCCATTCCTTTCCTTCCATTCCATTCTATTCCATTCCTTCCATTCCATTCCATTCCATTCCATGCCATTCCACTCCTTTCCATTCCACACTCTTTTATTCTTTTCTTTTCTTTCAACAAGTTCTCAATGTGTAACCCTTGTAGGATTGCAGATGCACAATGTCAGCTCAAATTTCATTTCACCATTCCATTCCATTCATTACATTCCCTTCCATTCCATTTCATTACTTTCTGTTCAACTCCGTTCCATTGCACTCCATTCCATTTCATTCCATTCCATTCCGTCCCAAACTACTCTATTCTACTCCTTTCTTTCAACCTGTTCTCAATCTATCACCCACTGTCACTCTGGCTGGATTGCAGTGGCACAATGTCGGCTCGCATTTTGTTACACCGTTTCATTCCATTCCTTTCTTTTCCACTCCATGCCATTTCATTCGATTCCATTCCATTCCGTTCCATTGCACTCCATTCCATTCCATTCCATTCCATTCCATTCCATTCCATTCCATTCCATTAGATTGCACTCTATTCTATTCTACTACTTTGTTTCAACAATTCTCAATATGTCACCCTGGCTGGATTTCAGTGGCACAGTGTCAGGTCACATTTTCTTTCACCATTCCATTCCATTCCATTCCGTTCCATTCCTTTCCGTTCCGTTCCCTTCCATTCCATTCCATTCATTTCCATTCTGTTCCATTACACTCCACTCCATTCCATTCTGTTCCATTCCATTCCATTCCATTCCGTTCCATTCCATTCCGTTCCATTCCATTCCATTCCATTCATTTCCATTCTGTTCCATTACACTCCATTCCATTCCATTCCGTTCCATTCCATTCCATTCCGTTCCGTTCCATTCCATTCCATTCCATTCCATTCCATTCCATTCCATTCCACACTATCCTATTATCTTCCCTTCTTTCCATAAGATCTCAATCTGTCACCCTGGCTGAATTGCAGTGGCACAATCTCAGCTCACATTTTATTTCACCGTTCCATTCCATTTCATTCCATTCCATTCCATTCCATTCCATTCCATTCCATTCCATTCCACTCCATTCAATTCCAATCCACACTATTCGATTCTTGTCCTTTTTTCAACACATTCTCAATTTGTCACCCTGGCTGGATTGCAGTGGCACAATATCAGCTCACATTATATTTCACCATTTCATTCCATTCCATTCCATTCCATTCCATTCCATTCCATTCCATTCCATTGCTTTCCGTTCTTTCCATTCCATTACATTCCACACTATTCTATTCTACTCCTTTGTTTCAACAATTCTTAATATGTCACCCTGGCTGGATTGCAGTGTCACAATGTCAGCTCACATTTACTTTAACCATTCCATTCCGTTCCATTCCATTCCATTCCATTCCGTTCCATTCCGTTCCGTTCCATTCCATTCCATTCCATTCATTTCCATTCTGTTCCATTACACTCCATTCCATTCCATTCCATTCCATTCCATTCCATTCCATTCCATTCCATTCCATTCCATTCCATTCCATTCCATACCATTCCATTCCATTCCATTCCACACTATCCTATTATCTTCCTTTCTTTCCACAAGTTGTCAATCTTTCACCCTGGCTGAATTGCAGTGGCACAATATCAGCTCACATTTTATTTCACCGTTCCATTCCATTCCATTCCATTCCATTCCATTCCATTCCATTCCATTCCATTCCATTCCATTCTATTCCATTGCACTCCATTCCATTCCATTCCATTCCATTCCAGACTATTCGATTCCATTACTTTCTTTCAACAAGATCTTTATCTGTCACCCTGGCTGTATTGCAGTGGCACAATATCAGCCCACATTTTATTTAACCATTCCATTCCACTTCATTCCATTCCATTCCATTCCATTCCATTCCAATCCACAGTAGGCTATTCTATTCCTTTCTTTCAACAAGCTCTCAATCTGTCACCCTGGCTGGATTGCAGTGGAAGTACACAAGCTCACATTTTATTTCACTGTTCCATTCCATTCATTTCCATTCCATTCCATTCCATTCCACTCCAATCAGCTCCACTCCACTCCACTCCACTCCACTTCACTCCATTCCACTCCACTCCACGCCATTCCATTCCATTCCATTCCATTCCATTCCATTCCATTCTATTCCATTCAATTCCATTCAATTCTTTTCAATTCGATTTCATTCCATTCTCTTCTATTATGTTCAATTGCACTGCATTCCATTCCATTCTTATTTCATCAACTTCTCAAACTGTCACGCTAATTATATTGCAGTTCCACAATGTCAGCTTACTTTTTACTTCACCGTTAAATTCCTTTCCATTCCAATCCCTTCCTTTCCATGTCATTCCATTCCATTCCCTTCCTTTCCATTGCATTCCATTCCATTCCATTCCATTCCATTCCATTCCATTCCATTCCTTTCTTTCCACACTAATCTATTCTATTCCTTTCATTCAACAATTTCTCAATCTTTCACCCTGGCCAGATTTCAGTGTTGCAGTATCATCCCTCATTTTATTTCATCATTCCTTTCTATTCCTTTCCATTCCAATCCATTCCCTTCCATTCCGTTCCGTTCCATTCCATTCCATTTCAGTCCACTCTGTTCCATTCCTTTCCATTGCAACCCATTCCATTCTATTCCATTCCATTCCATTCCATTCCTTCCATTCCATTCCATTCCTTCCATTCTATTCCATTCCTTTCCTTCCATTCCATTCTATTCCATTCCTTCCATTCCATTCCATTCCATTCCATTCCATGCCATTCCACTCCTTTCCATTCCACACTCTTTTATTCTTTTCTTTTCTTTCAACAAGTTCTCAATGTGTAACCCTTGTAGGATTGGAGATGCACAATGTCAGCTCAAATTTCATTTCACCATTCCATTCCATTCCATTCATTACATTCCCTTCCATTCCATTTCATTACTTTCTGTTCAACTCCGTTCCATTGCACTCCATTCCATTTCATTCCATTCCATTCCGTCCCAAACTACTCTATTCTACTCCTTTCTTTCAACCTGTTCTCAATCTATCACCCACTGTCACTCTGGCTGGATTGCAGTGGCACAATGTCGGCTCGCATTTTGTTACACCGTTTCATTCCATTCCTTTCTTTTCCACTCCATGCCATTTCATTCGATTCCATTCCATTCCGTTCCATTGCATTCCATTCCATTCCATTCCATTCCATTCCATTCCATTCCATTCCATTCCTTTCCATTCCATTACATTGCACTCTATTCTATTCTACTCCTTTGTTTCAACAATTCTCAATATGTCACCCTGGCTGGATTTCAGTGGCACAGTGTCAGGTCACATTTTCTTTCACCATTCCATTCCATTCCATTCCGTTCCGTTCCTTTCCGTTCCGTTCCCTTCCATTCCATTCCATTCATTTCCATTCTGTTCCATTACACTCCACTCCATTCCATTCTGTTCCATTCCATTCCATTCCATTCCGTTCCATTCCGTTCCGTTCCATTCCATTTCATTCCATTCATTTCCATTCTGTTCCATTACACTCCATTCCATTCCATTCCGTTCCATTCCATTCCGTTCTGTTCCATTCCATTCCATTCCGTTCCATTCCATTCCATTCCATTCCATTCCACACTATCCTATTATCTTCCCTTCTTTCCATAAGTTCTCAATCTGTCACCCTGGCTGAATTGCAGTGGCACAATCTCAGCTCACATTTTATTTCACCGTTCCATTCCATTACATTCCATTCCATTCCATTCCATTCCATTCCATTCCACTCCATTCCATTCCAATCCACACTATTCGATTCTTGTCCTTTTTTCAACACATTCTCAATTTGTCACCCTGGCTGGATTGCAGTGGCACAATATCAGCTCACATTATATTTCACCATTTCATTCCATTCCATTCCATTCCATTCCATTCCATTCCATTCCATTGCTTTCCGTTCTTTCCATTCCATTACATTCCACACTATTCTATTCTACTGCTTTGTTTCAACAATTCTTAATATGTCACCCTGGCTGGATTGCAGTGGCACAATGTCAGCTCACATTTACTTTAACCATTCCATTCCGTTCCATTCCATTCCATTCCATTCCGTTCCATTCCGTTACGTTCCATTCCATTCCATTCCATTCATTTCCATTCTGTTCCATTACACTCCATTCCATTCCATTCCATTCCATTCCATTCCATTCCATTCCATTCCATTCCATTCCACACTATCCTATTATCTTCCTTTCTTTCCACAAGTTGTCAATCTTTCACCCTGGCTGAATTGCAGTGGCACAATATCAGCTCACATTTTATTTCACCGTTCCATTCCATTCCATTCCATTCCATTCCATTCCATTCCATTCCATTCCATTCCATTCTCTTCCATTGCACTCCATTCCATTCCATTCTTATTTCATCAACTTCTCAAACTGTCACGCTAATTATATTGCAGTTCCACAATGTCAGCTTACTTTTTACTTCACCGTTAAATTGCTTTCCATTCCAATCCCTTCCTTTCCATGTCATTCCATTCCATTCCCTTCCTTTCCATTGCATTCCATTCCATTCCATTCCATTCCATTCCACTCCATTCCACGTGATGGTCTCCATTCCATTCCATTCCATTCCATTCCATTCCATTCCATTCCTTTCCTTTCCACACTAATCTATTCTATTCCTTTCATTCAACAATTTCTCAATCTGTCACCCTGGCCAGATTTCAGTGTTGCAGTATCAGCCCTCATTTTATTTCATCATTCCTTTCTATTCCTTTCCATTCCAATCCATTCCCTTCCATTCCGTTCCGTTCCATTCCATTCCATTTCAGTCCACTCTGTTCCATTCCTTTCCATTGCAACCCATTCCATTCTATTCCATTCCATTCCATTCCATTCCTTCCATTCCATTCCATTCCTTCCATTCTATTCCATTCCTTTCCTTCCATTCCATTCTATTCCATTCCTTCCATTCCATTCCATTCCATTCCATGCCATTCCACTCCTTTCCATTCCACACTCTTTTATTCTTTTCTTTTCTTTCAACAAGTTCTCAATGTGTAACCCTTGTAGGATTGCAGATGCACAATGGCAGCTCAAATTGCATTTCAGCATTCCATTCCATTCCATTCATTACATTCCCTTCCATTCCATTTCATTACTTTCTGTTCAACTCCGTTCCATTGCACTCCATTACATTTCATTCCATTCCATTCCGTTCCAAACTACTCTATTCTACTCCTTTCTTTCAACCTGTTCTCAATCTATCACCCACTGTCACTCTGGCTGGATTGCAGTGGCACAATGTCGGCTCGCATTTTGTTACACCGTTTCATTCCATTCCTTTCTTTTCCACTCCATGCCATTTCATTCGATTCCAATCCATTCCGTTCCATTGCACTCCATTCCATTCCATTCCATTCCATTCCATTCCATTCCATTCCATTCCTTTCCATTCCATTACGTTGCACTCTATTCTATTCTACTCCTTTGTTTCAACAATTCTCAATATGTCACCCTGGCTGGATTTCAGTGGCACAGTGTCAGGTCACATTTTCTTTCACCATTCCATTCCATTCCGTTCCGTTCCGTTCCGTTCCGTTCCGTTCCCTTCCATTCCATTCCATTCATTTCCATTCTGTTCCATTACACTCCATTCCATTCCGTTCCGTTCCATTCCATTCCATTCCATTCCATTCCATTCCATTCCATTCCATTCCACACTATCCTATTATCTTCCTTTCTTTCCACAAGTTGTCAATCTTTCACCCTGGCTGAATTGCAGTGGCACAATATCAGCTCACATTTTATTTCACCGTTCCATTCCATTCCATTCCATTCCATTCCATTCCATTCCATTCCATTCCATTCCATTCTCTTCCATTGCACTCCATTCCATTCCATTCCATTCCAGACTATTCGATTCCATTACTTTCTTTCAACAAGTTCTTTATCTGTCACCCTGGCTGTATTGCAGTGGCACAATATCAGCTCACATTTTATTTAACCATTCCATTCCACTTCATTCCATTCCATTCCATTCCATTCCATTCCAATCCACAGTATGCTATTCTATTCCTTTCTTTCAACAAGCTCTCAATCTGTCACCCTGGTTGGATTGCAGTGGAAGTATACCAGCTCACATTTTATTTCACTGTTCCATTCCATTCATTTCCATTCAATTCCTTTCCATTCCACTCCAATCAACTCCATTCCACTCCACTCCACTCCACTCCACTTCACTCCACTCCACTCCACTCCACGCCATTCCATTCCATTCCATTCCATTCCATTCCATTCCATTCCATTCTATTCCATTCAATTCCATTCAATTCTTTTCAATTCGATTTCATTCCATTCTCTTCTATTATGTTCAATTGCACTGCATTCCATTCCATTCTTATTTCATCAACTTCTCAAACTGTCACGCTAATTATATTGCAGTTCCCCAATGTCAGCTTACTTTTTACTTCACAGTTAAATTCCTTTCCATTCCAATCCCTTCCTTTCCATGTCATTCCATTCCATTCCCTTCCTTTCCATTGCATTCCATTCCATTCCATTTCATTCCATTCCACTCCATTCCACGTGATGGTCTCCATTCCATTCCATTCCATTCCATTCCATTCCATTCCATTCCTTTCTTTCCACACTAATCTATTCTATTCCTTTCATTCAACAATTTCTCAATCTGTCACCCTGGCCAGATTTCAGTGTTGCAGTATCATCCCTCATTTTATTTCATCATTCCTTTCTATTCCTTTCCATTCCAATCCATTCCCTTCCATTCCGTTCCGTTCCATTCCATTCCATTTCAGTCCACTCTGTTCCATTCCTTTCCATTGCAACCCATTCCATTCTATTCCATTCCATTCCATTGCATTCCTTCCATTCCATTCCATTCCTTCCATTCTATTCCATTCCTTTCCTTCCATTCCATTCTATTCCATTCCTTCCATTCCATTCCATTCCATTCCATGCCATTCCACTCCTTTCCATTCCACACTCTTTTATTCTTTTCTTTTCTTTCAACAAGTTCTCAATGTGTAACCCTTGTAGGATTGCAGATGCACAATGTCAGCTCAAATTTCATTTCACCATTCCGTTCCATTCCATTCAGTACATTCCCTTCCATTTCATTTCATTACTTTCTGTTCACCTCCGTTCCATTGCACTCCATTCCATTTCATTCCATTCCATTCCGTTCCAAACTACTCTATTCTACTCCTTTCTTTCAACCTGTTCTCAATCTATCACCCACTGTCACTCTGGCTGGATTGCAGTGGCACAATGTCGGCTCGCATTTTGTTACACCGTTTCATTCCATTCCTTTCTTTTCCACTCCATGCCATTTCATTCGATTCCATTCCAATTCGTTCCATTGCACTCCATTCCATTCCATTCCATTCCATTCCATTCCATTCCATTCCATTGCACTCTATTCTATTCTACTCCTTTGTTTCAACAATTCTCAATATGTCACCCTGGCTGGATTTCAGTGGCACAATGTCAGGTCACATTTTCTTTCACCACTCCATTCCATTCCATTCCGTTCCGTTCCGTTCCGTTCCGTTCCATTCCATTCCATTCCATTCCATTCATTTCCAATCTGTTCCATTACACTCCATTCTATTCCATTCTGTTCCATTCCATTCCATTCCATTCCGTTCCATTCCGTTCCGTTCCATTCCATTCCATTCCATTCATTTCCATTCTGTTCCATTACACTCCATTCCATTCCATTCCTTTCCATTCCATTCCATTCCATTCCGTTCCATTCCATTCCATTCCATTCCATTCCATTCTATTCCACACTATCCTATTATCTTCCATTCTTTCTTAAGTTCTCAATCTGTCACCCTGGCTGAATTGCAGTGGCACAATCTCAGCTCACATTTTATTTCACCGTTCCATTCCATTTCATTCCATTCCATTCCATTCCATTCCATTCCACTCCATTCCATTCCAATCCACACTATTCGATTCTTGTCCTTTTTTCAACACATTCTCAATTTGTCACCCTGGCTGGATTGCAGTGGCACAATATCAGCTCACATTATATTTCACCATTTCATTCCATTCCATTCCATTCCATTCCATTCCATTCCATTCCATTCCATTGCTTTCCGTTCTTTCCATTCCATTACATTCCACACTATTCTATTCTACTCCTTTGTTTCAACAATTCTTAATATGTCACCCTGGCTGGATTGCAGTGGCACAATGTCAGCTCACATTTACTTTAACCATTCCATTCCGTTCCATTCCATTCCATTCCATTCCGTTCCATTCCGTTCCGTTCCATTCCATTCCATTCCATTCATTTCCATTCTGTTCCATTACACTCCATTCCATTCCATTCCATTCCATTCCATTCCATTCCATTCCATTCCACACTATCCTATTATCTTCCGTTCTTTCCACAAGTTGTCAATCTTTCACACTGGCTGAATTGCAGTGGCAAAATATCAGCTCACATTTTATTTCACCGTTCCATTCCATTCCATTCCATTCCATTCCATTCCATTCCATTCCATTCTCTTCCATTGCACTCCATTGCATTCCATTCCATTCCAGACTATTCGATTCCATTACTTTCTTTCAACAAGTTCTTTATCTGTCACTCTGGCTGTATTGCAGTGGCACAATATCAGCTCACATTTTATTTAACCATTCAATTCCACTTCATTCCATTCCATTCCATTCCATTCCATTCCATTCCATTCCATTCCATTCCATTCCAATCCACAGTATGCTATTCTATTCCTTTCTTTCAAGAAGCTCTCAGTCTGTCACCCTGGCTGGATTGCAGTGGAAGTACACAAGCTCACATTTTATTTCACTGTTCCATTCCATTCATTTCCATTCCATTCCATTCCATTCCACTCCAATCAGCTCCACTCCACTCCACTCCACTCCACTTCACTCCACTCCACTTCACTCCACGCCATTCCATTCCATTCCATTCCATTCCATTCCATTCCATTCCATTCCATTCCATTCTATTCCATTCAATTCCATTCAATTGTTTTCAATTCGATTTCATTCCATTCTCTTCTATTATGTTCAGTTGCACTGCATTCCATTCCATTCTTATTTCATCAACTTCTCAAACTGTCACGCTAATTATATTGCAGTTCCACAATGTCAGCTTACTTTTTACTTCACCGTTAAATTCCTTTCCATTCCAATCCCTTCCTTTCCATGTCATTCCATTCCATTCCCTTCCTTTCCATTGCATTCCATTCCATTCCATTCCATTCCATCCCATTCCATTCCACTCCATTCCACGTGATGGTCTCAATTCCATTCCATTCCATTCCATTCCCTTCCTTTCCACACTAATCTATTCTATTCCTTTCATTCAACAATTACTCAATCTGTCACCCTGGCCAGATTTCAGTGTTGCAGTATCAGCCCTCATTTTATTTCATCATTCCTTTCTATTCCTTTCCATTCCAATCCATTCCCTTCCATTCCATTCCGTTCCATTCCATTCCATTTCAGTCCACTCTGTTCCATTCCTTTCCATTGCAACCCATTCCATTCTATTCCATTCCATTCCATTCCATTCCTTCCATTCCATTCCATTCCATTCCTTCCATTCTATTCCATTCCTTTCCTTCCATTCCATTCTATTCCATTCCTTCCATTCCATTCCATTCCATTCCATGCCATTCCACTCCTTTCCATTCCACACTCTTTTATTCTTTTCTTTTCTTTCAACAAGTTCTCAATGTGTAACCCTTGAAGGATTGCAGTTGCACAATGTCAGCTCAAATTTCATTTCACCATTCCATTCCATTCCATTCATTACATTCCCTTCCATTCCATTTCATTACTTTCTTTTCAACTCCGTTCCATTGCACTCCATTCCATTTCATTCCATTCCATTCCGTTCCAAACTACTCTATTCTACTCCTTTCTTTCAAACTGTTCTCAATCTATCACCCACTGTCACTCTGGCTGGATTGCAGTGGCACAATGTCGGCTCGCATTTTGTTACACCGTTTCATTCCATTAATTTCTTTTCCACTCCATGCCATTTCATTCGATTCCAATCCATTCCGTTCCATTGCACTCCATTCCATTCCATTCCCTTCCATTCCATTCCATTCCATTCCATTCCATTACATTGCACTCTATTCTATTCTACTCCTTTGTTTCAACAATTCTCAATATGTCACCCTGGCTGGATTTCAGTGGCACAGTGTCAGGTCACATTTTCTTTCACCATTCCATTCCATTCCATTCCATTCCGTTCCGTTCCATTCCGTTCCCTTCCATTCCATTCCATTCATTTCCATTCTGTTCCATTACACTCCATTCCATTCCATTCCGTTCCATTCCATTCCATTCCATTCCGATCCGTTCCATTCCATTCCATTCCGTTCATTTCCATTCTGTTCCATTACACTCCATTCCGTTCCGTTCCGTTCCATTCCATTCCATTCCATTCCATTCCATTCCATTCCATTCCATTCCATTCCACACTATCCTATTATCTTCCTTTCTTTCCACAAGTTGTCAATCTTTCACCCTGGCTGAATTGCAGTGGCACAATATCAGCTCACATTTTATTTCACCGTTCCATTCCATTCCATTCCATTCCATTCCATTCCATTCCATTCCATTCCATTCCATTCTCTTCCATTGCACTCCATTCCATTCCATTCCATTCCAGACTATTCGATTCCATTACTTTCTTTCAACAAGTTCTTTATCTGTCACCCTGGCTGTATTGCAGTGGCACAATATCAGCTCATATTTTATTTAACCATTCCATTCCACTTCATTCCATTCCATTGCATTCCATTCCATTCCATTCCATTCCAATCCACAGTATGCTATTCTATTCCTTTCTTTCAACAAGCTCTCAATCTGTCACCCTGGCTGGATTGCAGTGGAATTATACCAGCTCACATTTTATTTCACTGTTCCATTCCATTCATTTCCATTCCATTCCATTCCATTCCACTCCGATCAACTCCACTCCACTCCACTCCACTCCACTCCACTTCACTCCACTCCACTCCACTCCACGCCATTCGATTCCATTCCATTCCATTCCATTCCATTCCATTCTATTCCATTCAATTCCATTCAATTCTTTTCAATTCGATTTCATTCCATTCTCTTCTATTATGTTCAATTGCACTGCATTCCATTCCATTCTTATTTCATCAACTTCTCAAACTGTCACGCTAATTATATTGCAGTTCCGCAATGTCAGCTTACTTTTTACTTCACCGTTAAATTCCTTTCCATTCCAATCCCTTCCTTTCCATGTCATTCCATTCCATTCCCTTCCTTTCCATTGCATTCCATTCCATTCCATTTCATTCCATTCCACTCCATTCCACGTGATGGTCTCCATTCCATTCCATTCCATTCCATTCCTTTCCTTTCCACACTAATCTATTCTATTCCTTTCATTCAACAATTTCTCAATCTGTCACCCTGGCCAGATTTCAGTGTTGCAGTATCATCCCTCATTTTATTTCATCATTCCTTTCTATTCCTTTCCATTCCAATCCATTCCCTTCCATTCCGTTCCGTTCCATTCCATTCCATTTCAGTCCACTCTGTTCCATTCCTTTCCATTGCAACCCATTCCATTCTATTCCATTCCATTCCATTCCATTCCTTCCATTCCATTCCTTCCATTCTATTCCATTCCTTTCCTTCCATTCCATTCTATTCCATTCCTTCCATTCCATTCCATTCCATTCCATGCCATTCCACTCCTTTCCATTCCACACTCTTTTATTCTTTTCTTTTCTTTCAACAAGTTCTCAATGTGTAACCCTTGTAGGATTGCAGTTGCACAATGTCAGCTCAAATTTCATTTCACCATTCCATTCCATTCCATTCATTACATTCCCTTCCATTCCATTTCATTACTTTCTGTTCAACTCCGTTCCATTGCACTCCATTCCATTTCATTCCATTCCATTCCGTTCCAAACTACTCTATTCTACTCCTTTCTTTCAACCTGTTCTCAATCTATCACCCACTGTCACCCTGGCTGGATTGCAGTGGCACAATGTCGGCTCGCATTTTGTTACACCGTTTCATTCCATTCCTTTCTTTTCCACTCCATGCCATTTCATTCGATTCCATTCCATTACGTTCCATTGCACTCCAATCCATTCCATTCCATTCCATTCCAGTCCATTCCATTACATTCCATTCCATTCCTTTCCATTCCATTACATTGCACTCTATTCTATTCTACTCCTTTGTTTCAACAATTCTCAATATGTCACCCTGTCTGGATTTCAGTGGCACAGTGTCAGGTCACATTTTCTTTCACCATTCCATTCCATTCCATTCCGTTCCGTTCCGTTCCGTTCCGTTCCATTCCATTCCACTCCATTCATTTCCATTCTGTTCCATTACACTCCATTCCATTCCATTCCATTCCATTCCATTCCATTGCATTCCATTCCATTCCATTCCATTCCATTCCATTCCATTCCATTCCATTCCACTCCTTTCCATTCCACACTCTTTTATTCTATTCCTTTCTTTCAACAAGTTCTCAATATGTAACCCTTGTAGGATTGCAGTTGCACAATGTCAGCTCAAATTTCATTTCACCATTCCATTCCATTCCATTCCATTCATTACATTCCCTTCCATTCCATTTCATTACTTTCTGTTCAACTCCGTTCTGTTGCACTCCATTCCATTTCATTCCATTCCATTCCAAACTACTCTATTCTACTCCTTTCTTTCAACATGTTCTCAATCTATCACCCACTGTCACCCTGGCTGGATTGCAATGGCACAATGTCGGCTCGCATTTTGTTACACCGTTTCATTCCATTCCTTTCTTTTCCACTCCATTCCATTTCATTTGATTCCGTTCCATTCCGTTCCATTGCACTCCATTCCATTCCATTCCATTCCATTCCATTCCATTCCATTCCATTGCACACTATTCTATTCTACTCCTTTGTTTCAAGAATTCTCAATATGTCACCCTGGCTGGATTTCAGTGGCACAGTGTGAGGTCACATTTTCTTTCACCATTCCGTTGCGTTCCGTTCCGTTCCGTTCCATTCCATTCCATTCCATTCATTTCCATTCCGTTCCATTACACTCCATTCCATTCCATTCCATTCCATTCCATTCCATTCCATTCCATTGCAATCCACACTATCCTATTATCTTCCTTTCTTTCCACAAGTTCTCAATGTGTCACCCTGGCTGAATTGCAGTGGCACAATGTCAGCTCACATTTTATTTCACTGTTCCGTTCCATTCCATTCCATTCCATTCCATTCCATTCCATTCCACTCCATTCCTTTCCAATCCACACTATTCGTTTCTAGTACTTTTTTCAACAAATTCTCAATCTGTCACCCTGGCTTGATTGCAGTGGCACAATATCAGCTCACATTTTATTTCACCATTCCATTCCATTCCATTCCATTCCATTCCATTCCATTCCATTCCATTCCATTGCATTCCATTCATTTCCATTCCATTACATTCCACACTATTCTATTCTACTCCTTTGTTTCAACAATTCTTAATATGTCACCCTGGCTGGATTGCAGTGGCACAATGTCAGCTCACATTTATTTTAACCATTCCGTTCCATTCCGTTCCATTCCATTCCATTCCATTCCATTCCATTCCATTCCATTCATTTCCATTCGGTTCCATTACACCCCATTCCATTCCATTCAATTGCATTCCACACTATTCTCTTCTCTTCCTTTCTTTGAACAAGTTCTCAATCGGTCACCCTTGGTGGATTGCAGTGACACAATGTCAGCTCACATTTTATTTCCCTGTTACATTCCATTCCATTCCATTCCATTCCATTCCATTCCATTCCATTCTATTAAATTCCATTCCATTCCATTCTCTTCCATTGCACTCCATTCCATTCCATTCCATTCCATATTATTCGATTCAATTACTTTCTTTCAACAATTTCTTTATCTGTCAACCTGGCTGGATTGCAGTGGCACAATATCAGCTCACATTTTATTTAACCATTCCATTCCATTTCATTCCATTCCATTCCATTCCATTCCATTCCATTCCATTCCATTCCATTCCATTCCCTTCCATTCCATTCCATTCCACAGTATGCTATTCTATTCCTTTCTTTCAACAAGCTCTCAATCTGTCACCCTGGTTGGATTGCAGTGGAAGTACATCAGCTCACATTATATTTCACTGTTCCATTCCATTCATTTCCATTCCATTCCATTCCATTACACTCCACTCCACTCCACTCCACGCCATTCCATTCCTTTCCATTCCAATCCATTCCTTTCCATTCCATTCCATTTCATTCTATTCCATTCAATTCCGTTCAATTCTTTTCAATTCGATTTCATTCCATTCTCTTCTATTATGTTCAATTGCACTCCATTCCATTCCATTCTTATTTCATCAACTTCTCAAACTGTCACCCTGATTATATTGCAGTTCCAGAATATCAGCTTACTTTTTACTTCACCGTTAAATTCCTTTCCATTCCATTCCCTTCCTTTCCTTGTCATTCCATTCCATTCCCTTCCTTTCCATTTCGTTCCATTCCATTCCATTCCATTTCACTCCAATCCACGTGATGGTCTCCATTCTATTGCATTCCATTCCATTGCATTCCATTCCATTCCATTCCATTCCATTCCTTTCCTTTCCACACTAATCTATTCTATTCCTTTCATTCAACAATTTCTCAAACTGTCACCCTGGCTAGATTTCAGTGTTGCAGTATCACCCCTCATTTTATTTCATCAGTCCTTTCTATTCCATTCCATTCCACTCCACTCCACTCCACTCCACTCCACGCCATTCCATTCCATTCCATTCCAATCCATTCCTTTCCATTCCATTCCCTTTCATTCTATTCCATTCAATTCCGTTCAATTCTTTTCAATTCGATTTCATTCCATTCTCTTCTATTATGTTCAATTGCACTCCATTCCATTCCATTCTTATTTCATCAACTTCTCAAACTGTCACCCTGATTATATTGCAGTTCCAGAATATCAGCTTACTTTTTACTTCACCGTTAAATTCCTTTCCATACCATTCCCTTCCTTTCCATGTCATTCCATTCCATTCCCTTCCTTTCCATTTCATTCCATTCCATTCCATTCCATTTCACTCCATTCCACGTGATGGTCTACATTCTATTCCATTCCATTCCATTGCATTCCATTCCATTCCATTCCATTCCATTCCATTCCATTCCATTCCATTGCTTTCCTTTCCACACTAATCTGTTCTATTCCTTTCATTCAACAATTTCTCAATCTGTCACCCTGGCTAGATTTCAGTGTTGCAGTATAACCCCTCATTTTATTTCATCATTCCTTTCTATTCCATTCCATTCCAATCCATTCCCTTCCATTCCGTTCCGTTCCATTCCATTCCATTTCAGTCCATTCTGTTCCATTCCTTTCCATTGCAACCCATTCCATTCTATTCCATTCCATTCCATTCCATTCCTTCCATTCCATTCCATTCCATTCCTTCCATTCCATTCCATTCCATTCCTTCCATTCTATTCCATTCCATTCCTTCCATTCCATTCTATTCCATTCCTTCCATTCCATTCCATTCCATTCCATTCCATTCCATTCCATTCCATTGCTTTCCTTTCCACACTAATCTATTCTAT
The DNA here is from genome assembly GCF_006542625.1 of Nomascus leucogenys. Classification (NCBI taxonomy): domain Eukaryota; kingdom Metazoa; phylum Chordata; class Mammalia; order Primates; family Hylobatidae; genus Nomascus; species Nomascus leucogenys. The sequence continues at coordinate 43,002 of NW_022096668.1, read as the reverse complement.
TCCTTTCATTCAACAATTTCTCAATCTGTCACCCTGGCTAGATTTCAGTGTTGCAGTATAACCCCTCATTTTATTTCATCATTCCTTTCTATTCCATTCCATTCCAATCCATTCCCTTCCATTCCGTTCCGTTCCATTCCATTCCATTTCAGTCCATTCTGTTCCATTCTTTCCATTGCAACCCATTCCATTCTATTCCATTCCATTCCATTCCATTCCTTCCATTCCATTCCATTCCATTCCTTCCATTCTATTCCATTCCATTCCTTCCATTCCATCCTATTCCATTCCTTCCATTCCATTCCAATCCATTCCATTCCATTCCATTCCATTCCATTCCATTCCATCCATTCCACTCCTTTCCATTCCACACTCTTTTATTCTATTCCTTTCTTTCAACAAGTTCTCAATATGTAACCCTTGTAGGATTGCAGTTGCACAATGTCAGCTCAAATTTCATTTCACCATTCCATTCCATTCCATTCCATTCATTACATTCCCTTCCATTCCATTTCATTACTTTCTGTTCAACTCCGTTCTGTTGCACTCCATTCCATTTCATTCCATTCCATTCCAAACTACTCTATTCTACTCCTTTCTTTCAACATGTTCTCAATCTATCACCCACTGTCACCCTGGCTGGATTGCAATGGCACAATGTCGGCTCGCATTTTGTTACACCGTTTCATTCCATTCCTTTCTTTTCCACTCCATTCCATTTCATTTGATTCCGTTCCATTCCGTTCCATTGCACTCCATTCCATTCCATTCCATTCCATTCCATTCCATTCCATTCCATTGCACACTATTCTATTCTACTCCTTTGTTTCAAGAATTCTCAATATGTCACCCTGGCTGGATTTCAGTGGCACAGTGTGAGGTCACATTTTCTTTCACCATTCCGTTGCGTTCCGTTCCGTTCCGTTCCATTCCATTCCATTCCATTCATTTCCATTCCGTTCCATTACACTCCATTCCATTCCATTCCATTCCATTCCATTCCATTCCATTCCATTGCAATCCACACTATCCTATTATCTTCCTTTCTTTCCACAAGTTCTCAATGTGTCACCCTGGCTGAATTGCAGTGGCACAATGTCAGCTCACATTTTATTTCACTGTTCCGTTCCATTCCATTCCATTCCATTCCATTCCATTCCATTCCACTCCATTCCTTTCCAATCCACACTATTCGTTTCTAGTACTTTTTTCAACAAATTCTCAATCTGTCACCCTGGCTTGATTGCAGTGGCACAATATCAGCTCACATTTTATTTCACCATTCCATTCCATTCCATTCCATTCCATTCCATTCCATTCCATTCCATTGCTTTCCATTCTTTTCCATTCCATTACATTCCACACTATTCTATTCTACTCCTTTGTTTCAACAATTCTTAATATGTCACCCTGGCTGGATTGTAGTGGCACAATGTCAGCTCACATTTATTTTAACCATTCCGTTCCATTCCGTTCCATTCCATTCCATTCCATTCCATTCCATTCCATTCCATTCCATTCCATTCATTTCCATTCGGTTCCATTACACCCCATTCCATTCCATTCAATTGCATTCCACACTATTCTCTTCTCTTCCTTTCTTTGAACAAGTTCTCAATCGGTCACCCTTGGTGGATTGCAGTGACACAATGTCAGCTCACATTTTATTTCCCTGTTACATTCCATTCCATTCCATTCCATTCCATTCCATTCCATTCCATTCTATTAAATTCCATTCCATTCCATTCTCTTCCATTGCACTCCATTCCATTCCATTCCATTCCATATTATTCGATTCAATTACTTTCTTTCAACAATTTCTTTATCTGTCAACCTGGCTGGATTGCAGTGGCACAATATCAGCTCACATTTTATTTAACCATTCCATTCCATTTCATTCCATTCCATTCCATTCCATTCCATTCCATTCCATTCCATTCCATTCCCTTCCATTCCATTCCATTCCACAGTATGCTATTCTATTCCTTTCTTTCAACAAGCTCTCAATCTGTCACCCTGGTTGGATTGCAGTGGAAGTACATCAGCTCACATTATATTTCACTGTTCCATTCCATTCATTTCCATTCCATTCCATTCCATTCCACTCCACTCCACTCCACTCCACGCCATTCCATTCCTTTCCATTCCAATCCATTCCTTTCCATTCCATTCCATTTCATTCTATTCCATTCAATTCCGTTCAATTCTTTTCAATTCGATTTCATTCCATTCTCTTCTATTATGTTCAATTGCACTCCATTCCATTCCATTCTTATTTCATCAACTTCTCAAACTGTCACCCTGATTATATTGCAGTTCCAGAATATCAGCTTACTTTTTACTTCACCGTTAAATTCCTTTCCATTCCATTCCCTTCCTTTCCTTGTCATTCCATTCCATTCCCTTCCTTTCCATTTCGTTCCATTCCATTCCATTCCATTTCACTCCAATCCACGTGATGGTCTCCATTCTATTGCATTCCATTCCATTGCATTCCATTCCATTCCATTCCATTCCATTCCATTCCTTTCCTTTCCACACTAATCTATTCTATTCCTTTCATTCAACAATTTCTCAAACTGTCACCCTGGCTAGATTTCAGTGTTGCAGTATCACCCCTCATTTTATTTCATCAGTCCTTTCTATTCCATTCCATTCCACTCCACTCCACTCCACTCCACTCCACGCCATTCCATTCCATTCCATTCCATTCCATTCCTTTCCATTCCATTCCCTTTCATTCTATTCCATTCAATTCCGTTCAATTCTTTTCAATTCGATTTCATTCCATTCTCTTCTATTATGTTCAATTGCACTCCATTCCATTCCATTCTTATTTCATCAACTTCTCAAACTGTCACCCTGATTATATTGCAGTTCCAGAATATCAGCTTACTTTTTACTTCACCGTTAAATTCCTTTCCATACCATTCCCTTCCTTTCCATGTCATTCCATTCCATTCCCTTCCTTTCCATTTCATTCCATTCCATTCCATTCCATTTCACTCCATTCCACGTGATGGTCTACATTATATTCCATTCCATTCCATTGCATTCCATTCCATTCCATTCCATTCCATTCCATTCCATTCCATTGTTTTCCTTTCCACACTAATCTGTTCTATTCCTTTCATTCAACAATTTCTCAATCTGTCACCCTGGCTAGATTTCATTGTTGCAGTATAACCCCTCATTTTATTTCATCATTCCTTTCTATTCCATTCCATTCCAATCCATTCCCTTCCATTCCGTTCCGTTCCATTCCATTCCATTTCAGTCCATTCTGTTCCATTCCTTTCCATTGCAACCCATTCCATTCTATTCCATTCCATTCCATTCCATTCCTTCCATTCCATTCCATTCCATTCCTTCCATTCCATTCCATTCCATTCCTTCCATTCTATTCCATTCCATTCCTTCCATTCCATTCTATTCCATTCCTTCCATTCCATTCCATTCCATTCCATTCCATTCCATTCCATTCCATTCCATTGCTTTCCTTTCCACACTAATCTATTCTATTCCTTTCATTCAACAATTTCTCAATCTGTCACCCTGGCTAGATTTCAGTGTTGCAGTATAACCCCTCATTTTATTTCATCATTCCTTTCTATTCCATTCCATTCCAATCCATTCCCTTCCATTCCGTTCCGTTCCATTCCATTCCATTTCAGTCCATTCTGTTCCATTCCTTTCCATTGCAACCCATTCCATTCTATTCCATTCCATTCCATTCCATTCCTTCCATTCCATTCCATTCCATTCCTTCCATTCTATTCCATTCCATTCCTTCCATTCCATCCTATTCCATTCCTTCCATTCCATTCCAATCCATTCCATTCCATTCCATTCCATTCCATTCCATTCCATTCCACTCCTTTCCATTCCACACTCTTTTATTCTATTCCTTTCTTTCAACAAGTTCTCAATATGTAACCCTTGTAGGATTGCAGTTGCACAATGTCAGCTCAAATTTCATTTCACCATTCCATTCCATTCCATTCCATTCATTACATTCCCTTCCATTCCATTTCATTACTTTCTGTTCAACTCCGTTCCATTGCACTCCATTCCATTTCATTCCATTCCATTCCAAACTACTCTATTCTACTCCTTTCTTTCAACATGTTCTCAATCTATCACCCTCTGTCACCCTGGCTGGATTTCAGTGGCACAATGTCGGCTCGGATTTTGTTACACCGTTTCATTCCATTCCTTTCTTTTCCACTCCATGCCATTTCATTCGATTCCATTCCATTCCGTTCCATTGCACTCCATTCCATTCCATTCCATTCCATTCCATTGCACACTATTCTATACTACTCCTATGTTTCAACAATTCTGAATATGTCACCATGGCTGGAATTCAGTGGCACAGTGTCAGGTCACATTTTCTTTCACCATTTCATTCCATTCCATTCCGTTCCGTTCCGTTCCATTCCATTCAATTCATTTCCATTCTGTTCCATTACACCCCATTCCATTCCATTCCATTCCATTCCATTCCATTCCATTCCATTCCATTCCATACTATCCTATTATCTTCCTTTCTTTCCACAAGTTCTCAATCTGTCACCCTGGCTGAATTGCAGTGGCACAATGTCAGCTCACATTTTATTTCACCGTTCCATTCCATTCCATTCCATTCCATTCCATTCCATTCCATTCCATTCCACTCCATTCGATTCCAATCCACACTATTCGTTTCTAGTCCCTTTTTCAACAAATTCTCAATTTGTCACCCTGGCTGGATTGCAGTGGCACAATATCAGCTCACATTTTATTTCACCATTCCATTCCATTCCATTCCATTCCATTCCATTCCATTCCATTCCATTGCTTTCCATTCTTTTCTATTCCATTACATTCCACACTATTCTATTCTAATCCTTTTTTTCAACAATTCTTAATATGTCACCCTGGCTGGATTGCAATGGCACAATGTCAGCTCACATTTACTTTAACCATTCCATTCCGTTCCATTCCATTCCATTCCATTCCATTCATTTCCGTTCAGTTCCATTCCATTCCATTCCATTCCATTCATTACATTCCCTTCCATTCGAATTCATTACTTTCTATTCAACTCTGTTCCGTTGCACTCCATTCCATTTCATTCCATTCCATTCCAAACTACTCTATTCTACTCCTTTCTTTCAACATGTTCTCAATCTATCACCCTCTGTCACCCTGGCTGGATTTCAGTGGCAAAATGTCGGCTCGCATTTTGTTACACCGTTTCATTCCATTCCTTTCTTTTCCACTCCATGCCATTTCATTCGATTCCGTTCCATTCCGTTCCATTGCACTCCATTCCATTCCATTCCATTGCACTCCATTCCATTCCATTCCATTCCATTCCATTCCATTCGATTCCATTCCATTCCTTTCCATTCCATTCCTTTCCATTCCATTACATTGCACACTATTCTATTCTACTCCTTTGTTTCAACAATTCTCAATATGTCACCCTGGCTGGATTGCAGTGGCACAATGTCAGCTCACATTTGCTTTCACCATTCCATTCCATTCCATTCCATTCCATTCATTTCCATTCTGTTCCTTTACATTCCTTTCCATTCCATTCCATTCCATTCCGTTCCTTTCCATTCGATTCCTTTCCCTTGAACTCCATTCCATTCCATTTCATTCCATTCCATTACATGACATTCGATTCCACACTGTTCTATTATATTCCTTTCTTTCAATAATTTCTGAGTCTGTCACACTCTCTGGATTGCTGTGGCAAAAATTCAGCACACATTTTATTTCACAGTTCCATTCCAATAAATTCGATTCCATTCCATTCCATTCCATTCAATTCCATTTAATTCCATTCCGCATGTTGCTCACCATTCCATTCAATTCATTCCATTTCATTCCATTCCATTCCATTCCATTCCATTCAATTCCATTCCATTGCCCACTATTCTATTCTATTAGTTTCTTTCAACTAGTTCTCAATCTGTAACTCTGGTTGCTTTGCATTGGTGAATGTCAGCTCACATTTTATTTCCCCTTTCCATTCCATTCCATCCAATTCCGTTCCATTTCATTCCATTCCATTCCATTCAATTCAATTGCACTCCATTCCATTCCATTCCATTCCACACTATGCTATTCTATTCCTTTCTTTCAACAAGCTCTCAATCTGTCATGCTGGCTGGATTACAGTGGCAGAATATCAGCTCATATTTTCTTTCACTGTTCCATTCCATTCATTTCCATTCCATTCCATTCCATTCCACTTGATTCCATTCCATGCAATTCCATTCCATTTCATTCTATTCCAGTAAATTCCATTCAATTCCATTCCATTTGATTTCATTCCATTCTCTCCCATTATGTTCAATTACACTCTATTCCATTCCATTCCATTCCATTGCATTCCATTCCATTCCTTTCCATTCCACTCTTATGTCATCAACTTCTCAATCTGTCACCCTGATTTTATTGCAGTTCTACAATGTCAGCTTACTTTTTATTTCACCGTTCCATTCCATTCTATTCCTTTCCCTTCCTTTCCATTTCATTCCATTCCATTCCATTCCTTTCAATTGCATTCCATTCCATTCCACTCCATTCCATTCCATTCCATTCCATTCCATTCCATTCCATTCTATTCCATTCCATTGCATTAAAATCCGTTCCCCATTATTGTATTATATTCCTCGCTTTCAAAGAGTTCTCAATCTCTCACCCTGGCTCAATTACTGTGGCTCAATGTCAGCTCACATTTTATTTCACCTTTCCCTTCCATTCCATTCTATTCCATTCCATTCCATTCCATTCCACTATTCCATTCCATTCCACAGTATTCTATTCTATTCATTTCTTCCAATATGTTCTCAATGTGTCACCCTGGCTGGATTGCATTGGCACAATGTAAGCTCACATTTTATTTCACCATTCCATTCCATTTCATTCCATTCCATTCCATTCCATTCCATTTCATTCCATTCCATTCCATTCCATTCCATTCCATTCCATTACATTACATTCCTTCCCATTCCATTCCATTCCATTCCATTCCATTCCATTCCATTCCACTCCATTCCATTCCATTCCTTTCCATTCCATTCCATTCCATTCAATTTCATTCCACTCCATTCCATTCCGATCCATAGTAACACATTACTTTCCATTCCATTACATTCCCTTCCATTACCTTCCAATCAATTCCATTCCAATCCATTCCATTCTACTCTATTCCATTCCATTACGTTCCATTACATTCCACTCCATTCCATGCAATTCCACACTATTCTATCCTATTCCTTTCTTTAAACAAGTTCTACATCTCTCACCCTGCCTGGATTGCAGTGGCACAATGTCAGCTCACATTTTATTTCACCTTTCCATTCCATTCCATTTCTTTCCACTCCATTCAATTCCATTCCTTTCCATTGCACACTATTCTATTCTATTCTTTTCTTTAAACAAGTTCTATATCTGTCACCCTGGCAGTATTGCAATACCACCATGTCAGCTCACATTTTATTTCACCGTTACATTCCATTCCACTCCATTCCACTCCCTTCCATTCCGTTCCATTCCATTCTATTCCGTTCCGTTCCATTCCGTTCCATTGCATTCCATACCATTCCATTCCATTCCATTCCATTCCATTCCATTCCATTCCACACAATTCTATTCTATTGCTTTCTTTCAACAAGTTCTCAGTATGTCACCCTGGCTGGATTGCAGTGGCACAATGTCAGCTCACATTTACTTTAACCATTCCATTCTGTTCCATTCCATTCCATTCCATTCCATTCCATTCCATTTCATTCCATTCCATTCCGTTCCATTCATTTCCATTCGTTTCCATTACACTCCGTTCCATTCCAGTCAATTGCATTCCCCACTATTCTCTTCTCTTCCTTTCTTCAACAAATTCTCAATCGGTCACCCTGGGTGGATTGCAGTGACACAATGTCAGCTCACATTTCATTTCACTGTTCATTCCATTCCATTCCATTCCATTCCATTCCATTCCATTCCATTCCATTCCATTCCATTCTATTCCATTCCATTCCATTCCATTCCATTATCTTCCATTGCACTCCATTCCATTCCATTCCAGACTATTCGATTCTATTACTTTCTTTCAGCAAGTTCTTTATCTGCCACCCTGGCTGGATTGCAGTGGCACAATATCAGCTCACATTTTATTTAACCATTCCATTCCATTTCATTCCATTTCATTCCATTCCGTTCCGTTCCGTTCCGTTCCGTTCTTTTCCATTCGATTCCATTCCATTCCATTCCATTCCATTCCACCGTATGCTATTCTTTTCCTTTCTTTCAACAAGCTCTCAATCTGTCACCTGGCTGGATTGCAGTGGAAGTACATCAGCTCACATTTTATTTCACTGTTCCATTCCATTCATTTCCATTCCATTCCATTCCATTCCATTCCATTCCATTCCATTCCACTCAACTCCACTCCACTCCACTCCCCTCCACTCCACGCCATTCCATTCCATTCCATTTCATTCTATTCCATTCAATTCCGTTCAATTCTTTTCAATTCGATTTCATTCCATTCTCTTCTATTATGTTCAATTGCACTCCATTCCATTCCATTCTTATTTCACCAACTTCTCAAACTGTCACACTGATTATATTGCAGTTCCACAATGTCAGCTTACTTTTTACTTCACCGTTAAATTCCTTTCCATTCCATTCCCTTCCTTTCCATGTCATTCCATTCCATTCCCTTCCATTCCATTGCATTCCATTCCATTCCGTTCCATTCCATTCCATTCCATTCCATTGCGTTTCACTCCATTCCACGTGATGGTCTCCATTCCATTCCATTCCATTCCATTCCATTCCTTTCCTTTAAACACTAATCTATTCTATTCCTTTCATTCAACAATTTCTCAATCTGTCACCCTGGCTAGATTTCAGTGTTGCAGTATCAACCCTCATTTTATTTCATCATTCCTTTCTATTCCATTCCATTCCAATCCATTCCCTTCCATTCCGTTGCGTTCCATTCCATTCCATTTCAGTCCATTCTGTTCCATTCCTTTCCATTGCAACCCATTCCATTCTATTCCATTCCATTCCATTCCATACTATTGCATTCCATTCCTTCCATTCCACTCCATCCTTTCCGTTCCATTCCATTCCATTCCTTCCATTCTATTCCATTCCATTCCTTCCATTCCATTCCATTCCATTCCATTCCACTCCTTTCCATTCCACACTCTTTTATTCTATTCCTTTCTTTCAACAAGTTCTCAAAATGTAACCCTTGTAGGATTGCAGTTGCACAATGTCAGCTCCAATTTCATTTCACCATTCCATTCCATTCATTACATTCCCTTCCATTCCATTTCATTACAATCTGTTCAACTCCGTTCCGTTGCACTCCGTTCAATTTCATTCCATTCCATTTCATACTACTCTGTTCTACTCCTTTCTTTCAACATGTTCTCAATCTATCACCCTCTGTCACCCTGGCTGGATTGCAGTGGCACAATGTCGGCTCGCATTTTGCTACACCGTTTCATTCCATTCCTTTCTTTTCCACTCCATGCCATTTCATTCGATTCCATTCCACTCCATTCCATTCCATTCAATTTCATTCCACTCCATTCCATTCCGATCCATAGCAATACATTACTTTCCATTCCATTACATTCCCTTCCATTACCTTCCAATCAATTCCATTCCAATCCATTCCATTCTACTCTATTCCACTCCATTACGTTCCATTCCATTCAACTCCACTCCGTGCAATTCCACACTATTCTATCTTATTCCTTTCTTTAAACACGTTCTACATCTCTCACCCTGGCTGGATTGCAGTGGCACAATATCAGCTCACATTTTATTTCTCCTTTCAATTCCATTCCATTTCTTTCCACTCCATTCAATTCCATTCCTTTCCATTGCACACTATTCTATTCTATTCTTTTCTTTAAACAAGTTCTATATCTGTCACCCTGGCAGTATTGCAATACCACCATGTCAGCTCACATTTTATTTCACCATTACATTCCATTCCACTCCATTCCACTCCCTTCCATTCCGTTCCATTCCATTCTATTCCGTTCTGTTCCATTCCGTTCCATTGCATTCCATCCCATTCCATTCCATTCCATTCCATTCCATTCCATTCCATTCCATTCCATTCCATTCCACACAATTCTATACTATTGCTTTCTTTCAACAATTTCTCAGTATGTCACCCTGGCTGGATTGCAGTGGCACAATGTCACCTCACATTTACTTTAACCATTCCATTCTGTTCCATTCCATTCCATTCCATTCCATTCCATTCCATTCCATTCCATTCCTTTCCTTTCCATTCATTTCCATTCGTTTCCATTACACTCCGTTCCATTCCATTCAATTGCATTCCACACTATTCTCTTCCCTTCCTTTCTATCAACAAGTTCTCAATCAGTCACCGTGGGTGGATTGCGGTGACACAATGTCAGCTCACATTTCATTTCACTGTTCATTCCATTCCATTCCATTCCATTCCATTCCATTCCATTCCATTCCATTCCATTATATTCCATTCCATTCCATTCTATTCCATTCCATTCCATTCCATTCCATTCTCTTCCATTGCACTCCATTCCATTCCATTCCAGACTATATGATTCTATTACTTTCTTTCAGCAAGTTCTTTATTTGCCACCCTGGCTGGATTGCAGTGGCACAATATCAGCTCACATTTTATTTAACCATTCCATTCCGTTTCATTCCATTCCATTCCATTCCTTTCTATTCCATTCCGTTCCATTCCATTCCATTCCATTCCATTCCACAGTATGCTATTCTTTTCCTTTCTTTCAACAAGCTCTCAATCTGTCACCCTGGCTGGATTGCAGTGGAAGTATATCAGTTCACATTTTATTTCACTGTTCCATTCCATTCATTTCCATTCCATTCCATTCCATTCCATTCCATTCCATTCCACTCCACTCAACTCCACTCCACTCCACTGCACTCCACTCCACGCAATTCCATTCCATTCCATTTCATTCTATTACATTCAATTCCGTTCAATTCTTTTCAATTCGATTCCATTCCATTCTCTTCTATTATGTTCAATTGCACTCCATTCCATTCCATTCTTATTTCACCAGCTTCTCAAAATATCACCCTGATTATATTGCAGTTCCACAATGTCAGCTTACTTTTTACTTCACCGTTAAATTCCTTTCCATTCCATTCCCTTCCTTTCCATGTCATTCCATTCCATTCCCTTCCATTCCATCTCATTCCATTCCATTCCGTTCCATTCCATTCCATTCCATTCCATTCCATTATTTCACTCCATTCCACGTGATGGTCTCCATTCCATTCCATTCCATTTCATTCCATTCCATTCCTTTCCTTTAAACACTAATCTATACTATTCCTTTCATTCAACAATTTCTCAATGTGTCAGCCTGGCTAGATTTCAGTGTTGCAGTATCACCCCTCATTTTATTTCATCATTCCTTTCTATTCCATTCCATTCCAACCCATTCACTTCCATTCCGTTGCGTTCCACTCAATTCCATTTCAGTCCATTCTGTTCCATTCCTTTCCATTGCAACCCATTCAATTCTATTCCATTCCATTCCATTCCATTCCATTCCATTCCATTCCTTCCATTCCATTCCATCCTTTCTGTTCCATTCTTTTCCATTCCTTCCATTCCATTCCATTCCATTCCATTCCATTCCACTCCTTTCCATTCCACACTGTTTTATTCTATTCCTTTCTTTCAACAAGTTCTCAATATGTAACCCTTGTAGGATTGCAGTTGCACAATGTCAGCTCCAATTTCATTTCACCATTCCATTCCATTCATTACATTCCCTTCCATTCCATTTCATTACTTTCTGTTCAACTCCGTTCCGTTGCACTCCATTCCATTTCATTCCATTCCATTCCAAACTACTCTGTTCTACTCCTTTCTTTCAACATGTTCTCAATTTATCACCCTCTGTCACCCTGGCTGGATTGCAGTGGCACAATGTCGGCTCTAATTTTGCTACACCGTTTCATTCCATTCCTATCTTTTCCACTCCATGCCATTTCATTCAATTCCATTCCATTCCGTTCCATTGCACTTCATTCCCTTCCATCCCATTCCATTCCATTCCATTCCATTCCCTTCCATTCCATTCCATTCCATTCCATTCCATTCCATTCCATTCCATTCCATTCCATTCCATTCCATACCTTTCCATTCCATTCCATTCCTTTCCATTCCATTATATTGCACACTATTCTATTCTACTCCTTTGTTTCAACAATTCTCAATATGTCACCCTGGCTGGATTTCAGTGGCACAGTGTCAGCTCACATTTTCTTTCACCATTCCATTCCATTAGATTCCATTCCATTCCATTCCATTCCATTTCATTCCATTCCATTCCATTCCATTCCATTCCATTGCATTCCACACGATCCTATTATCTTCGTTTCTTTCCATAAGTTGTCAATCTGTCACCCTGGCTGAATTGCAGTGGCACAATGTCAGCTCACATTTTATTTCACCGTTCCATTCCATTCCTTTACATTCCCCTCCATTCCAATCCACACTATTCGTTTCTATTCCTTTTTTCAACAATTTCTCAATCTGTCACCCTGGCTGGATTGCAGTGCACAATATCAGCTCATATTCTATTTCCCCATTCCATTCCATTCCATTCCATTCCATTCCATTCCATTCCATTCCATTCCATTCCCTTCCATTCCAAACTATGCTATTCCATTGCTTTCTTTCAACAAGCTCTCAATCTGTCACCCTGGCTGGATTGCAGTTGCAAAATAGCAGCTCACATTTTGTTTCACTGATCCATTCCATTCATTTCCATTCCATTCCATTCCCCTCCATTCCATTCCATTCCATTTCATTCTATTCCATTCAATTCCATTCAATTCTATTCCAATCGATTTCATTCTTTCTCTTCTGTTATGTTCAACTGCGCTCCATTCCATTCCATTCCATTCCATTGCATTCCATCCCATGCCATTCCATTTCATTCCATTCCGTTCCATTCAATTCCATTCCACTCCATTCCTTTCCATTTCATTTGATTCCGTTCCATTCCCTTCCAATCTACACTGTTCTTTTCTATACCTTTCTTTCAAAAAGTTCTCAATATGTTACCCTGGCTTTATTGCAGTGTCAGAATGTCAACTCACGTTATATTTCAACGTTAGATTCCATTCCATTCCCTGCCATTCCATTCCATTCCATTCCTTTCCATTTCAATCCACTCCGTTCCATTGAACTCCAATGCATTCCACTCCATTTCATTCCATTCCATTCCATTCCATTCCATTCCATTCCTTTGTTTCAACAAGTTCTCAATCTGTCACCCTTGCTGGATTGCAGTTCCACAATGTCATCTTACATTTTCTTTTATGTTCCATTCCAATCCATTCCATTCCATTCCATTCCATTCCATTCCATTCCCTTCGATTCCATTCAATTCCATTTTGTTCCATACAGTTCCATTCCGTTCCATTGCCCTACATTCCATTCCATTCCATTCCATTCTATTCCATTCCACTCCATTCCTTTCCATTGCAGACTATTCTTTTCTATTCCTTTTTTTCAGCAGGTTCTCAATCTGTAACCCTATCTGTATTGCATTGGCTCAATGTCAGCTCACATTTTGTTTCACCATTGCATTCCATTTCATTCCATTCCTTTCCATACCATTCCATTCCATATCATTCCATTCCATTCCACAGAATTCTATTCTATTCATTTCTTTCAATATATTGTCAATGTGTCACCCTGGCTGGATTGCATTGGCACAATGTCAGCTTACATTTTATTTCACCATTCCATTCCTTTCCATTCCACTTCATTCCATTCAGTTCCATTCCTTTCCGCTGCCCTCTATTCCATGCCATTCCATTCAATTCCATTCCATTCCACACTATCCTATTCTGTTCTTTCCTTCCAAAGAGTTCTCAATCACTCACCCTGGCTGAATTGCAGTGTGACAATTTCAGTTCTCATTTTATTTCACTGTGCCATTCCATTCCATTCCATTCCATTCCATTGCATTCCATTCCATTCCATTCCATTCCACATTATTCTATTCTATTCCTTTGGTTCAACAATTTCTCAATCTGTCACCTTGGCTGGATTTCAGTGGTGCCATGTCAGCCCAAGTTTTATTTCACGGTTCCATTCTATTCCATTCCATTCCGTTCCGTTCCAAGCCATTCAGTTCCATTGTGTTTCATTCCATTCCATTTCAATCCATTCCGTTCCATTCCGTTCAATTGCACTCCATTCCATTCCATTCCATTCCATTCCATTTCATTGCCCACTATTCTATTCTATTAGTTTCTTTCAACTAGTTCTCAATCTGTATCTCTGGTTGCTTTGCATTGGTACAATGTCAGCTCACATTTTATTTCACCGTTGCATTCCATTCCATCCGATTCCGTTCCATTTCATTCCATTCCGTTCCATTCTATTCAATTGCACTCCAATCCATTCCATTCCATTCCATTCCATTCCTTTCCATTCCATTCTTATTTCATCAACTTCTCAAACTGTCACCCTGATTTTACTGCAGTTCTACAATGTCAGCTTACCTTTTATTTCACCGTTCCATTCCATTCTGTTCCGTTCCCTTCCTTTCCATTTCATTCCATTCCATTCCATTCCTTTCAATTGCATTCCATTCCATTCCATTCCATTCCATTCCATTCCATTCCATTCCATTCCATTCTATTCCATTCCATTGCATTACATTCCGTTCCCCATTATTGTATTCTATTCCTCGCTTTCAAGCAGTTCTCCATCTCTCACCCTGGGTCAATTGCTGTGGCTCAATGTCAGCTTCCATTTTATTTCATCTTTCCATTCCATTCCATTCTATTCAATTCCATTCCATTCCATTCCATACCATCCCATTCCATTCCATTCCATTCCATTCCATTCCATTCCATTGCAATTTCATCCCATTCCGTTCCATTGCACTCCATTCCATTCCATTCCACACTATTCTGTTCTATTCCCTTCTTTCAACAAGTTCTCAATCTGTCACCCTGGCTGGATTGCGTGGCACAAGGTAAGCTCGCATTTTATTTCAACATTTCATTCGATTCCATTCTATGCCATGCCATGCCATTCCATTCCATTCCATTCCATTCCATTCCATTCATTTCCATTCTATTCCATTCCCTTCCATTCAATTCAATTCCATTCCATTCCATTCCCCTCCATTCCTCACTAACCTATTCTATAACTTTCTTCCAAAAAGTTCTGAATCTGACACGCTGGCTGGATTGCAGTGGCTCAAATTTAGCTCAAATTTAATTTCCCCATTCCATTCCATCCTATTCCATTCCAATCCATTCCATTCGATTCCATTCCATTACATTACATTCCATCACATTACATTCCACATTCTTCTATTCTATTCTATTCCATTCTTTCAAAAAGTTCTCAATCTGTACCCTGGCTGATTTTAATTGTCACAATGTCAGCTCATATTTTATTTCACCATTGCAATCCATCCCATTGAATTCCATTCCATTCCATTTCATTACATTAAATTCCTTTCCATTCTGTTCCAGTGCACTCCATTACATTCCAATCAATTCCATTCCATTCCACTCCATTCCATTCCATTCCATTCCATTCAATTCCGTTCCCTTCCATTTCATTCTATTCCTTTCCATTCCATACCATTGCACTCCATTTAATTCCATGCCATTCCATCCCATTCCATTCCATTCCATTCCATTCCATTCCATTCCACACTGTTCTATTCTATTCCTTTCTTACAATAAATTCTCAATCTGTCACACTGGCTGGATTGCAGTTCCTCAGTGTCAGCTCACATTTTATTTCACCATGCCATTCCATTTTATTCCTTTCCGTTCCATTTCCTGCCATTGCACCCCTTCAATTTGATTCAATTACAATCAATTCCATTCTATTCTTTTCCATTCCATTCCACACTATTCTATTCTATTCCTTTCTTTCAACAACTTCTCAATCTGTCCCTCTGGCTG
This sequence comes from Nomascus leucogenys, assembly GCF_006542625.1. Lineage (NCBI taxonomy): Eukaryota > Metazoa > Chordata > Mammalia > Primates > Hylobatidae > Nomascus > Nomascus leucogenys. The sequence continues at coordinate 26,988 of NW_022096668.1, read as the reverse complement.
GAATTCAGTTGCACATTATCAGCTCACATTTTATTTCACCATTCCATTCCATTCCATTCCACTCCAATCCATTCCATTCCATTCCTTTCCATTCCATTCAATTCCATTCCATTCCATTCCAGTCCAGTCCACTCCATTCCATTCCATTCCTTTCCATTCCATTCCATTCCATTCATTTTCATTCCACTCCATTCCATTCCGATCCATAGCAATACACTACTTTCCATTCCATTACATTCCCTTCCATTCCCTTCCAATCAATTCCATTCCAATCCTTTCCATTCTACACTATTCCATTCCATTTCGTTCCATTCCATTCCACTCCACTCCATGCAATTCCACACTATTCTATCCTATTCCTTTCTTTAAAGAATTTCTACATCTCTCACCCTGGCTGGATTGCAGTGGCACAATGTCAGCTCACATTTTATTTCACCTTTCCATTCCATTCCATTTCTTTCCACTCCATTCAATTCCATTCCTTTCCATTGCACACAATTCTATTCTATTCTTTTCTTTAAACAAGTTCTAAATCTGTCACCCTGGCAGTATTGCAATGGCACCATGTCAGCTCACATTTTATTTCACCGTTACATTCCATTCCACTCCATTCCATTCCATTCCATTCCATTCCATTCTATTCTGTTCCGTTCCATTCCATTCCATTGCATTCCATCCCATTCTGTTCCATGCCATTCCATTCCATTCCATTCCACACAATTCTATTCTATTCCTTTCTTTCAACAAGTTCTCAGTATGTCACCCTGGCTGGATTGCAGTGGCACAATGCCAGCTCACATTTACTTTAACCATTCCATTCCATTCCATTCCATTCCATTCCATTCCATTCCATTCCATTCCATTCCACTCCATTCCATTCCATTCATTTCCATTCGGTTCCATTACACTCCGTTGCATTCCATTCAATTGCAATCCACACCATTCTCTTCTCTTCTTTTCCTTCAACAAGATCTAAATCGGTCACCCTGGGTGGATTGCAGTGACACAATGTCACCTCACATTTTATTTCACTGTTAGATTCCTTTCCATTCCAATCCATTCCATTCCATTCCATTCCATTCCATTCCATTCCATTCCTTTCCATTCCATTTCATTCTCTTCCATTGCACTCAATTCCATTCCATTCCAGACTATTCGATTCTATTTCTTTCTTTCAACTAGTTCTTTATCTGTCGCCCTGGCTGCATTGCAGTGGCACAATATCAGTTCACATTTTATTTAACCATTCCAATCCATTTCATTCCATTCAATTCCATTCCGTTCCATTCCATTCCATTCCACAGTATGCTATTCTATTCCTTTCTTTCAACAAGCTCTCAATCTGTCACCCTGGCTGGATTCCAGTGGAAGTACATCAGCTCACATTTTATTTCACTGTTCCATTCCATTCATTTCCATTCCATTCCATTCCATTCCACTCCACTCCACTCCACTCCAATCCACGCCATTCCATTCCATTCCATTCCATTCCATTCCATTCTATTACATTCAATTCCATTCAATTCTTTTCAATTCGATTTCATTCCATTCTCTTCTATAATGTTCAATTGCACTCCATTCCATTCCATTCTTATTTCATCAACTTCTCAAACTGTAACCCTTATTATATTGCAGTTCCAGAATGTCAGCTTACTTTTTACTTCACCGTTAAATTCCTTTCCATTCTATTCCCTTCCTTTCCATGTCATTCCATTCCATTCCCTTCCTTTCCATTGCATTGCATTCCATTCCATTCCATTCCATTCCATTCCATTCCATTCCATTCCATTCCATTCCACTCCATTCCACGTGATGATCTCCATTCCATTCCATTCCATTCCATTCCATTCCATTCCTTTCGTTTCCACACTAATCTATTCTATTCCTTTCATTCAACAATTTCTCAATCTGTCACTCTGGCTAGAATTCAGTGTTGCAGTATCACCCCTTACTATATTTCATCATTCCTTTCCATTGCATTCCATTCTAATCCATTCTATTCCATTCGATTCGATTCGATTCCATTCCATTCCATTCCATTCCATTCCTTCCATTCCATTCCATTCCTTCTGTTCTATTACATTCCATTCCTTCCGTTCTATTCTATTCCATTCCTTCCATTCCACATTGTTTTATTCTATTCCTTTCTTTCAACAAGCTCTCAATATGTAACCCTTGTAGGATTGCAGTTGCACAATGTCACCTCAAATTTCATTTCACAATTCCATTCCATTCCATTCCATTCCATTCCATTCCATTCCATTCCATTCCATTCATTACATTCCCTTCCATTCCATTTCATTACTTTCTGTTCAACTCCGTTCCATTGCACTCCATTCCATTTCATTCCATTCCATTCCAAACTACTCTATTCTACTCCTTTCTTTCAACATGTTCTCAATCTATCACCCTCTGTCACCCTGGCTGGATTTCAGTGGCACAATGTCGGCTCGCATTTTGTTACACCGTTTCATTCCATTCCTTTCTTTTCCACTCCATGCCATTTCATTCGATTCCATTCCATTCCGTTCCATTGCACTCCATTCCCTTCCATTCCATTCCATTCCATTCCATTCTATTCCATTCCATTCCTATCCATTCCATTACATTGCACACTATTATATTCTACTCCTTTGTTTCAACAATTCTCAATATGTCACCCTGGCTGGATTGCAGTGACACAATGTCAGCTCACATTTTCTTTCACCATTCCATTCCAATCCATTCCATTCCATTCCATTCCATTCACATCCATTCTTCTCCATTACACTCCATTCCATTCCATTCCATTCCATTCCGTTCCTTTCCATTCGATTCCATTCCCTTGCACTCCATTCCATTCCATTTCATTCCATTCCATTACATTACATTCAATTCCACACTGTTCTATTATATTCCTTTCTTTCAATAAGTTCTGAGTCTGTCACACTGTCTGGATTGCTGTGGCAAAGATTCAGCACACATTTTATTTCACAGTTCCATTCCAATAAATTCGATTCCATTCCATTCCATTCCATTCAATTCCATTTAATTCCATTCCGCATGTTGCTCACCATTCCATTCCATTCATTCCATTTCGTTCCATTCCATTCCATTCCTTTCATTTCCCCACTAATCTATTCTATTCCTTCCATTCAACAATTTCTCAATCTGTCACCCTGGTTGGATTTCAGTTTTGCAGTATCACCCCACATTTTATTTCACCCTTCCTTTCCATTCCATTCCATTCCAATCCATTCCCTTCCATTCCATTCCAATCCATTCCATTCCATTCCATTCCATTCCATTCCATTCCATTCCATTGCATTCTGTTCCATTCTTTTCCATTGCAACCAATTCCATTCTATTCCATTCTGTTCCATTCCATTGCATTCCATTCCACTCCTTTCCATTCCATTCCATTCCATTCCATTCACTATTTTATTCTATTCCTTTCTTTCAAGAAGTTCCCAATCTGTAACCCTTGTAGGATTGCAGTGGCACAAGATCAGCTCATATTTCATTTCACCATTCCATTCCATTCTGTTGCATTCCATTCCATTCAATTCATTCCATTCCCTTCCATTCCATTTGATAACTTTCCGGTCAATTCCATTCCCTTGCATTCAATTCCATTTCATTCCATTCCACTCAAAACTATTATATTCTACTCCTTTCTTTCAAAATGTTCTCAATCTGTAACCCTTGCTGGATTGCAGTAGCACAATGTCAGCTCACATTTTGTTACTCCTTTTCATTCCATTCCATTCTTTTCCACTCCATTCCATTCCATTTCATTCCGTTCCATTCCATTCCATTCCATTGCACTCCATTCCATTCCATTCCATTCCATTGCTTTCCATTCTTTTAAATTCCATTACATCCCAAACTATGCTATTCTATTCCTTTGTTTCAGCAATTCTTAATAACTCACCCTGGCTGGATTGCAGTGGCACAATGTAAGCTCGCATTTACTTTAACCATTCCATTCCATTCCATTCCATTCCATTCCATTCCATTCCATTCCATTCCATTCATTTCCATTCGGTTCCATTACACTCCATTCCATTCCATTCCATTCCATTCTATTCCTTTCCTTTTCATTCTGTTCCATTGCATTCCATCCCATTCCATTCCGTTCCACACAATTCTATTATATTCCTTTCTTTCAACAAGTTCTCAGTATGTCACCCTGGCTGGATTGCAGTGGCACAGTGTCAGCGCACATATTATTTCACCGTTTCATTCCATTCCATTCCATTCCATTCCATTCCATTCCATTCCATTCCATTCCATTCCATTCCATTTCATTCCATTCCATTCCATTCCATTCCATTCCCTTCCATTCCATTCCATTAGTTTCCATTCCATTCCAAATTATTCTATTCTTTTCCTGTCTTTCAACAATTTCTCAATCTCTAAACCTGGCTGGATTGCAGTGGCACAAAATCAGCTCAAACCTTATTTCACCGTTCCATTCCATTCCATTCCACTCCGTTCTTTTCCATTCCATTCTTCAATAGTCTATTCTATTCATTTGTTTCAACAAGCTCTCAATATGTCAACCTGGTTGGATTGCAGTGGCACAATATCAGCTCACATTTTATTTCACCGATTCATTCCATTCCATTCAATTCCATTCCATCCCATTCCATGCCATTTCATTTCATTCTGTTCCATTCCATTCCGTTGCACTCCATTCCATCCTATACCATTCCATTCCTTTCCATTCCATTACAAACTATTTTATTCTATTCCTTTATTTCAACATTTTCTCAGTCTGTTACCCTGGCTGATTTGCAGTGGCAGAATATCAACTCACGTTTTATTTCACCTTTCCATTCCATTCCATTCCATTCCATTCCATTCCATTCCATTCCATTCCTTTCCATTTCATTCAATTCCGTTCCATTGAACTCCATTCCATCCAGTTCCATTCCATTCCATACCATTCCATTCCTTTCCGTTCCACTGCACTCCATTCCATTCCCATTCCATTCCATTCCATTCCATTCCATTGCACTCCTTTCCAGTCATTGCATTCCCTTCCATTCCACACTATTCTATTCTATTCCTTTCTTTGAAGAATGTCTCAATCTGTCACCATGGCTGGATTACATTGGCACAGTGTCAGCTCACATTTTATTTCACCCTTGTATTCCATTCCATTCTATTCCATTCCATTCTATTTCATTCCTTTCCATTGCATTTCATTCCATTCCATTCCATTTCATTCCATTCCATTCCATTCCATTGCATTGTATTCCATTCCCTTCCATTCCATTCCATTCCATTCCATTCCATTCCGTCCCATTGCACTCCATTCCATTCCATTCCATGCCGTTCCATTCAATTCTATTCCATTCCACTCCATTGTGTTCCTTTGCAATCCATTCTGTTCCTTTCTGTTGCATTACGTTCCATTGCACTCCATTCCTTTCAATTCCTTTCCATTCCATTCCATTCCATTCCATTCCATTCCATTCCATTTCATTCCACACTATTCTATTCTATTCCTTTTTTCAATAAGTTCTCAATCTGTCACCCTGGCTGGATTGCAGTGGCGCAATGTCTGCTCACATATTATTTCGCCATTTAATTCCATTCCATGCCATACCATTCCATTCCATTCCATTCCCTTCAATTCCATTTTTTTCCATTACGTTCCATTCCTTTCCATTGCACTCCAGTCCATTTTATTACATTCCAATACATTCCAATCCGTTGCATTCCATTCCATTCCATTCCATTCGACGCTATTCTATTCTATTCCTTTCTTTCAACAATTTCTGAATCTACAACCCTTGCTGGATTGCAGTGGCACAATGCCAGCTCACATTTTATTTCACCATTCCATTTCATTCCTTTCCATTCCTTTCCATTCTATTCCATTCCATTCCATTTCTTTCCATTCCATTCCATTCTTTTTCATGGCATTCCATTCCATTCTATTCCATTCCACAATATTCTATTCTATTCCTTTCAACAAGTTCTCAATGTTGCACCCTGTCTAGATTGCAATGGTACAATATCAGCTCACATTTCATTTCACCGTTTCTTTCCATTCCATTCCATTCCATTTCATTCCAATCAATTCCGTTCATTACCTTCAATTCCATTCAATTTTCTTCAATTCCATTCAATTCTGTTCCATTCCATTCCATTGCATTCCATTCCGTTCCGTTCCGTTCCATTCCATTCCATTCCATTCCATTCCATTCCACTCCACACTATTCTATTCCATTCCTTTCTTTCAACAAGTTCTCAATCTCTCACCCTGGCTGCATCGCAGTGACAGAATGTCAGCTCACATATTATTTCACCATTCCATTCCATTCTATTTATTTCATTCTGTTCCATTCCATTCCATTCCATACCATTCCATTCCATTCCATTCCATTCCATTTCATTCCATTCCATTTCCTTCCATTCTGTTCTATTGCGTTCCTTTGCACTCCATTCCTTTCCACTCCATTCCATTCCATTTAATTCCATTCCATTCCTTTCCATTCCATTCCATTCCATTTCATTCCACACTATTCCATTCTATTCCTTTCTTTCAAGAAGTTCTCAATCTGTCACACTGGCTTGATTGGAGTGACAAAATGTCAGCTCACATTTTGTTTCACCGTTCCAATCCATTCCATTCCATTCCATGCTATTTCTTGCAATTCCATTCCATTGCAATTCATTCCATTCCATTCCAATCCGTTTCATTCTTTTGCGTTCCATTCCATTCCATTGCACTCCATTCCATTCCATACCATTGCATTCCTTTCCATTACATTCTATTACATTCCGTTCTCCATTACACTCCATTACTTTCCATTTCATTATATTCCATTCCATTCCATTCCATTCCGTTCCGTTCCGTTCCATTCCATTCCATTCCATTCCATTCCATTCCATTCCATTCCATTCCATTCCATTCCTTTCCATTCCATTGCACTCCATTCCATTCCATTCCATTGCATTCCATTCCATTCCATTCCATTCCATTCCATTCCTTTCCATTGCACTCCATTCCATTCCACTCCATTCCATTCCATTCCATTCCATTCCATTCCTTTCCTTTCCTTACCGTTCCATTGCACTCCATTCCATTCCATTCCATTCCATTGCATTTGACACAATTCTATTCTACTCCTTTCTTTCAAGCAGTTCTGTATCTGTCACCCTGGCTGGATTGCAGTGGCACAGTGTCTGCTTACATTTTATTTCACCGTTCCATTCCATTCCATTCCTTTCCATTCCACTCAATTCCATTCCATTCCATTCCATTCCATTCCATTCCATTCCATTCCAATCATTTCATTCCATTCCATTCTAGTCCGTTCCATTGCTCTCCGTTCCATTCCATTCCATTCCATTCCATTTCACACTATTCTATTCTATTGCTTTCCTTCAACAAGATCTCAATCTGTTACACTGACTGGTTTGCTGATGCACAATGTCAGCTCATATTTTATTTCAGCGTTCCTTTCCATTCCAATCCATTCCATTTCATTCCATTCCATTCCATTCTGTTCCCCTGCGCTCCATTCCATTCTGTTCAATTCCATTCCATTGCTTTGATTCCATTCCTTTCTGTTACACAATATTCTATTCTATTCTTTCAATAATTTATCAATCTGTCGCCCTTAATTGATTCCAGTGTCACAATGTCAACTCACATTTTATTTCACCATTCCATTCCATTCCATTCCATTCCATTCCATTCCATTCCATTCTGTTCCGTTCCATTCCATTCCATTCTATTCCGTTCCATTCCATTCCATTGCACTCCATTCCATTCCATTCCATTCCATTCCACTCCATTCCATTCCATTCCGTTCCATTTTGCTCCATTCTGTTCCATTCCATTCCATTCCTTTCCATTCCATTACATTGTACACTGTTCTATTCTACTCCTTTGTTTCAACAATTCTCAATATGTCACTCTGTCTGGATTGCAGTGGCACAATGTCAGCTCACATTTTATTTCACCATTGCATTCCAGTCCATTCCGTTCCGTTACATTCTGTTCCGTTGTGTTCCGTTCCATTCCATTCCATTCCATTTCGTTCCATTGCAGTCCATTTCATTCCAATCTATTCCATTCCATTCCAATCCATTCCATTCCATTCCATTCCATTCCATTCCATTCCATTCTTCCATTCCTTTCCATTCTTCCATTCCACACTATTGTATTCTATTCCTTTCTTTCAACAAGTTTTCAATCTGTCACCACGGCTGGATTGCAGTGGCATAATATCAGCTCACATTTTATTTCACCGTTCCATTCCATTCCGTTCCATTTCATTCCATTCCGTTCCATTCCGTTGCATTACACTCCATTCCATTCCATTCCATTCCATTGCATTAAATTCCATTCATTCCATTCCATTCCAAACCATTCCATTCCGTTCCATTCCATTCCACACTATTCTATACTATTCCCTTCTTTCAACAATTTCGGAATCTGTCACCCTGGTGGGATTGCCGTGGCACCATGTCAGCTCAAATTTTATTTCACCATTCCATTCGATTCCGTTCCATTCCACTCCATTACATTACATTCCATTCTATTCCATTCTATTCCGTTCAATTGAGCTCCATTCCATTCCTTTCCATACCATTCCATTCCACTCCATTCCTTTCCCTTTGATTCCATTCCATTCCATTCAATTCCATTCCACACTATTCTATTCTATTCCTTTCTTTCAACAAATTCTCCATCTATCAAACTGGATGGATTGCGGTGGCCCAATGTCAGCTCACATTTTATTTCACAGTTCCATTCCATTCCATTCCGTTCCGTTCCGCTCAGTTCCATTCCGTTCTGTGCTTTTCCGTTCTGTTCCGTTCCATTCCATTCCATTTCACTCCACTCCATTCCATACCATACCATTCCATTCCATTCCTTTCCATTCCTTTCCGTTACTTTCTTTTCCCTTCCGTTCCACTCCGTTCCATTCCGTTCCATTCCATTCCATTGCACTCCATTCGGTTCCATTAAATTCCATTGCACTCCATTCGGTTCCATTCCTTTCCATTCCATTCCATTCCATTCCATTCCTTGCCATTACATTCCATTCCATTCAATTCCACTCAATTCCATTCCACATTGTCCTATACTATTCCTTTCTTTCAATAAGTTCCGAATCTGTCTCCCTGGCTGGATTGCAGTGGCACAATGTTAGCTCACATTATTTTTCACCAATCCATTCCATTCCATTCCATTCCATTCCATTCCATTCCATTCCATTCCATTCCATTCCATTCCATTCCATTCCATTGCACTCCATTCCGTTTCATTCCATAGCTTACCGTTCCATTCCATTCCATCCATTCCATTCCATTCCATTTCTCACTATTCTATTCTATTCCTTTCTTTCAACAAGTTCTCAATCTGTCACCTTTGCTGGATTGCAATGCCACAATTTCAGCTTACGTTGTATTTCACCATTCCATTCCATCCCATACCGTTCCATTTCATTCCATTCCATTCCATTCCATTCCTTTCCATTCCATTCCGTTCCATTCCATTCCATTCCACACTATTCTATTCTACTGGTTTCCTTCAACAAGTTCTCAATCTGTCATCCTGGCTGGATTGCAGTTGCACAATATCTGCTCATATTTTATTTCACCATTCCCTTCCATTCCATTCCTTTCCATTCCACTCTATTCCATTCCATTCCATTTCATTCTATACCTTTCCATTCCATTCCATTTCACTCCATTCTATTCCGTTTCATTCCATTCCATTCCATTCCATTCCATTCCATTCCATTCCATTCCATTCCATTCCATACCAATCCATTCCATTCCATTCCGTTCCATTTCATTCCATTCCGTTCCATTTCGTTCCATTGCACTTCATTACGTTCGATAACATTCCATTGTGTTCCATTCCAGTTCATTCTATTCCGTCGTATTCCGTTCCATTCTGTTCCATTGCAATCCATTCCGTTCCATTTCGTTCCATTGCATTAAATTCCATTCCATGCGGTTCCCTTCATTCCCTTCCATTCCATTCCTTTGCATTCCATTCCATTCCATTCCATACCACACAATTCTATACTATTCCTTTCTTTTAACAAGTTCAGAATCTGTCACCCTTGCTGGATTGCAGTGGCACAATGTCAGCTGACATTTATTTCACCATTCCATTCCATTCCATTCCATTCCATTTCTATCCATTTCATTCCATTCCATTTCATTCCATTAAAATCCATTCTGTTCCATTGCACTCCATTCCATTGCATTCCATTCCATTCCATTGCATTCCATTCCATTCCATTCCATTCCATTCCATTCCATTCCATTCCATTCCATTCCATTCCTTTCCATTCCACACTATTCTATTCTATTCTATTCTTTCAACAAGTTCTCAATCTGTCACACTGGCTGCATTACAGTGGCACACTGTCAGCTCACATTTTGTTTCACCGTTCTATTCCATTCCATTCCATTCCGTTCCATTCCATTCCATTCCATTCCATTCCTTTCCATTCCATTCCGTTTCGTTCCATTCCGTTCCATTCCATTCCACTGCACTCCATTTTCCATTCCGTTCCATTTCATTCCCTTCTGTTCCACTCCATTCCATTCCATTCCATTCCATTTCATTCCATTCCATGCCATTCCATTCCGTTGCATTCCATTCCATTCCTTTCAATTCCATTCAATTACATTACATTCCACTCTATTGTATTCTATTCCTTTCTTTCAAAAATTTCTGAATCTCTCAACCTGGCTGGATTGCACTGGCACAATGTCAGCTCACATTTTATTTCACCATTCCATTCCACTCCATTCCATTCCATACATTTCATTCCATTACATTCCGTTGCATTCCATTCCATTCCATTCCATTCCGTTCCATTCTGTTCCTTTGCACACCGTTCCATTCCATTCCATTCCATTCCATTCCATTCCATTCCAAATTTCCAATCCATTCCATTCCATTCCATTCTACACTACTCTCTTCTATTCCTTTCTTTCATCCTGTACTCAATCTGTCACCCTGACTGCATTGCAGTGGCAGAATGTCAGCTCACATTTTATTTCACCTTTCCAGCTCATTCCATTCCATTTGGTTCAATTCCATACCGTTACACTCCATTCTGTTCCATTCCATTCCATTCCATTCCATTCCATTCCATTCCATTCCAATCCTTTCCATTCCATTCAATTGCATTTCGTTCCATTCCATTCCATTCCATTGCAATCCATTCCTTTCCATTCTTTTCCATTCCATTCCATTCACTTCCATTCCATTCCATTTCGTTCCATTCCTTTCCATTGCACTCAATTCCTTCTATTGCATTCCATTCCAATCCATTTCATTCCATTCCACGCTATTCTATACTATTCCTTTCTTTCAAAATGTTCTCAATCTGTCACCTTGGCTGGATTTCCATGGCACAATATCAGCTCACATATTATTTCACCGTTCCATTCCATTCCATTCCACTCCATTCCTTTCCATTCCATTCCTTTCCATTCATTTCATTCCATTCCATTCCATTCCATTCCATTCCATTCCATTCCATTCCATTCCATTCATTTCATTCCATTCCATTCCAATCCGTTCCATTGCTCTCCATTCCAATGCGTTCTGTTCCGTTCCGTTCCATTCCCATCCATTCCATTCCATTTCGATCCATTCCTCTCCATTCCATTCCATTGCACTCCATTCCATTCCTTTCAATTCCATTCCATTCTACACAATTCTATTCTATTCCTTTCTTTCAACAAGTTCTCAATCTGTCACCGTGGCAAGATTATAGTGGCACAATGTCAGCTGACATGTTATTTCACCGTTCCATTCCATTAAATTCCATTCCATTCCCTTCCATTTCGTTACATATCATTCGATTCCATTCCATTTCATTCCATTGAACTCCATTCCATTCCATTCCATTCCATTCCATTCCATTCCATTCCATTCCATTCCATTCCTTTCCATTCCACACCGCTGCGTTCAGTTCCATTCCATTCCATTTTCTTCTATTCCATTTTTCCATTCCATTCCATTCCACACTATTCTATTCTATTCCTTTCTTTCAGCAAGTTCTCAATCTTTCACCCTGGCTTGATTGCAGTGGCACAATGTCAGCTCACATTTTATTTCACCATTCCATTCCATTCCATTGCATTCTATTCCATTCTGTTCCATTCCGTTCCATTGCACTCCATTCCTTTCCATTCCATTCCATTCTGTTCCATTTCACTCTATTCCATTCCACTCCATTCCATTCCTTTAAATTCCATTCCATTGCAATCGATTCCGTTCCTTTCCACACTATACTATATTATTCCTTTCTTTCAACAAGTTCTGAAACTGTCACCGTGGCTGGATTTCAGTGACACAATGTTAGCTCACATTATACTTCACAATTCCATTGCATTCCATTCCATTACATTCCGTTCCATTCTGTTCCATTGCACTCCATTCCGTTCCATTCCATTCCATTTTCTTCTATTCCATTTTTCCATTCCATTCCATTCCACACTATTCTATTCTATTCCTTTCTTTCAGCAAGTTCTCAATCTTTCACCCTGGCTTGATTGCAGTGGTCCAATGTCAGCTCACATTTTATTTCACAGTTTCATTCCATTCCATTCCGTTCCATTCCGCTCAGTTCCATTCCGTTCTGTTTTCTTCCGTTTCATTGCATTCCATTCCATTCCATTTCACTCCACTTCATTCCATACCATTTCATTCCATTCCATTCCATTCCATTCCTTTCCGTTACTTTCGGTTCCCTTCTGTTCTATTCCATTCCATTCGGTTTCATTCCATTCCATTGCACTCCATTCGGCTCCTTTCCTTTCCATTCTATTCCATTCTATTCTATTCCATTCCATTCAATTCCTTGCCATTCCATTCAATTCCATTCAATTCCATTCAATTCCATTCAATTCCATTCCACATTATCCTATACTATTCCTTTCTTTCAATAAGTTCCAAATCTTTCTCCCTGCCTGGATTGCAGTGGCACAGTGTTAGCTCACATTATTTTTCTCCAATCCATTCCATTCCATTCCGTTCCGTTCCGTTCCGTTCCGTTCCATTCCGTTCCGTTCGTTCCATTCCATTCCATTCCATTCCATTCCATTCCATTCCATTCCATTCCGTTCCTTTCCATTCCATTGCACTCCATTCCGTTTCATTCCATTCCTTACCTTTCCATTCCATTCCATCCATTCCATTCCATTCCATTCCATTTCTCACTATTCTATTCTATTCCTTTCTGTCAACAAGTTCTCAATCTGTCACCTTTGCTGGATTGCAATGGTGCAATTTCAGCTCACGTTGTATTTCGCCGTTCCATTCCATTCCATACCATTCCATTCCATTCTATTCCATTTCATTCCATTCCATTCCACTCTATTCTATTCTACTGCTTTCCTTCAACAAGTTCTCAATCTGTCACCCTGGCTGTATTGCAGTTGCACAATATCTGCTCTCATTTTATTTCACCATTCCCTTCCATTCCATTCCTTTCCATTCCACTCTATTCCATTCCATTCCATTTCATTCTATACCTTTCCATTCCATTCCATTTCACTCCATTCCATTCCGTTTCATTCCATTCCATTCCACTCCATTCCATTCCATTTCATTCCGTTCCATTCCATTCCATTCCCTTCCATTCCATTCCGTTTCATTCCATTCCATTCCATTCCATTCCATTCCATTCCATTCCATTCCATTCCATTCCATTCCACACTATTCTATTCCACTCCTTTCCTTCATCAAGATCTCAATCTGCCACCCTGGCAGGATTAGAGATGCACAATGACAGCTCACATTTTCTTTCACCATTCCATTCCATTCCATTCCATTCCATTCCGTTGGATTGCACTCCATTCCATTCCATTCCATTGATTCCATTCCATTCCATTCTACACTATTCTATTCTAATCCTTTCTTTCAGTAAGTTCTCAATCTGTCACCTTTAATGGATTCCAGTGGCAAAATATCAGCTCACACTTTATTTCACCGTTCCTTTGCATTCCATTCCATTCGTTTCCTTTCCATTCCATTCCATTCCATTCCATTCCATTCCATTCCATTCCTTTCCATTCTATTTCATTCCATTACGTTCCATTCCATTCCGTTGCACTGCATTCTGTTCCATTCCATTACTTTCCAATCCATTCCATTCCATTCCATTCCACACTATTCTATTCTATTCCTTTCTTTCAACAACTTTTCAATCTTTCACCATGGCTGGATTGCATTTGCACAATGTCAGCTCACATTTTATTTCACCTTTCCATTCCATTCCATTCCACTCCATTCCATTTCATTTAAATCAATTCCTTTCCACTGTATTTCATTGAACTCCATTCCATACCATTCTATTCCATTCCATTCCATGCCATTCCATTCCATTCCATTCCACACTATTCTGTTCCTCTCCTTTCTTTCAGCAAGTTCTCAATCTGTCACAGTGGCTGGATTGCTTAGCACAATGTCAGCTCACATTTTATTTCACCGTTCCTTTCCATTCCATTCCATACCAATCCATTCCATTCCATTCCGTTCCATTTCATTCCATTCCGTTCCATTTCGTTCCATTGCACTTCATTATTTTCGATAACATTCCATTCCATTCCATTCCATTTGGTTCCATTCGTTTCTATTCCATTCCATTGTATTCCATTCAATTTCTTTCCATTCCTTTCCAATGCATTGCCTTCCATTCCATTCCATTCCCTTCCACTGCTTTCCAGTCAGTTCCATAACATTCCATTCCATTCAATTCCAATCTACTCTCCTCCACTCCACTTCTCTCCGTTCCACTGCATTCCATTTATTCACATTCACTTCCATTGCAGTCCAATACGTTCCAATCCATTCCATTCCATTTAATTCCATTCCATTCCATTGTATTCCTTTCCATTCCTTTCCATTTCCCTCCATTCCTCCCCACTCCAATCCCATCCTTTCTTTTCTTTCCAGACCACTGCACTCCTCTGCACTTTATTCCATTCCAGTGGGTTCCATTCCTTTCCATTCATTCCATTCCATTTCATTCCATTCCATTTCATTCCATTCCATTCCATTCCATTCCATTCCATTCCATTCCATTCCATTCCTTTCCACTCCATTCCATTCCATTCCATCCCTTTCCATTCCATTCCACTCCCCTCCACGCAACTCCACTCCAATCTGCCACATTCCATTCCACTCCATTTCATTCCATTCCATTCCATTCATTCCATTCTGTTTCATTCCATTCAATTCCATTCCAATCCATTAGCTTCCTTTCCATTCCTTCCCATTTCATGCCATTCTAGTCCCCTGCATGCAACTCCACTCCAATCCACTGCATTCCATTCCATTCCATTCCATTCCACTTGCATCCAATCTAGTCCCCTCCATTCCCTCCACTCCACTCCACTCCACTCCACTCCATTCCATTCCTTCAAATTCCACTCCACTCCAGCACTCTCTACTCCATTCCATTCATTTCCAATACACTTCAGTCCACTCGAATCCATTCCATTACATTATTTTCCTTTTCATTCTGTTCCATTGTATTCCATTCATTCCATTACTTTCCATTCAATTCCATTCTACTGCAATCCACTCCATTCCAATCCAGGCATTCCATTCCATTCCACCCCATTCCATTGCATTTCATTCCATTCAATTCCACTCCACTCCAATACCTCCTTTCTTCTCCCTTCTTCTCCACTACACTCCAATGCACGTTTTTCCACGTGTTCCATTCCATTCCATTCCATAATTCCCACTTGATCCACTCCACTCCACTCCAATCCAGTCCTTTCAATTCCATTCAATTCAAATCCACTCTTCTGCACTCTACTCTCTGCACACCACTGCATTCCTTTCCTTCCCCTTCGCCTTCTTTCCAATCCACTCCATTCAATTCCATTCCATTGCATTCCATTCCATTTCATAACATTGCATTCCACTGCATTTCACTCACCTCCACTCCCTTCCTTTCTTCTCCATTCTACTCCACTGCAATTTTTTCCATTCAATTCCATTCCATTGCATTCCATTCCGTTCCATTTTGTACCATTCCATTTCTTTCCATTTCATTGCATTCCGTTTCATTCCATTCCATTCCGTTCCATTCCATTCCACTCCTTTCCATTCCATTCCATTTTCCCACTTGATCCACTCCACTCCACTCCAATCCTTTCCTTTCCATTGCATTCAATTCAAATCCTTTTTTCTGCACTCTACTCTCTGCACACCACTGCATTCCTTTTCTTCTCCTTCACATCCTTTCCAATCTACTCCATTCAATTCCATTCCATTGCATTCCATTCCATTTCATTCCACTCCATTCCACTCAACTCCGCTCCCTTCTTTCTTCTCCATTCTACACCAATGCACTTTTTTCGATTCCATTCCATTCCATTCCAATGCATTCCATTCCATTCCTTTCCATTCCATTCCATTCCATATCATTCCATTCCATTCCATTCTTTTAAACTGGAATCGACTCGATTCCACTCCAATCCATTCCATTCCCTTCCATTTCTTTCAAACCCATTTTTCTCCACTCCACTCCTCTCCACTTTCTGCTTTCCATTCCTTCCATTTCACCTGCAATCCCATCAAGCCCATTCAATTCCATTCCATTGCATTCCTTTCCATTCCATTCCACTACGCTCCATTACAATCCACTCCACTCCATTCTTTCTTCTGCATTCCATTGCACTACACTCCACTAACGTTTTTTATATTCATTCCATTCCATTCCATTCCATTCCATTCCATTCCTTTCCATTCCATTGCATTCCATTTCATTCCATTGCCTTCCATTTCATTCCATTCCTTTCCATTCCCTTCCTTTCCATTACATTCCATTCCCTAACATTCCGTTCCATTCAATCCAAATCTACTCTTCTCCACTCCACTTCTCTCCACTCCACTGCATTCCGTTTTATCCTATTCGCCTCCATTGCTGTCCTAAATGTTCCATTCCATTCCATTCCATTCCATTCTATTCCATTCCATTCCACTCCATTCCCCTCCACTCCACTCCCTTCCTTTCTTTTCCTTTCCACTCCACTCCACTCCAGTGCACTTTATTCCATTCCCTTGCATTCCATTCCATTCATTCCATTCCGTTTTGTTCCATTCCATTCCATTCCATTTCATTCCATTCCATTCCGTTCCATTCCATTGCATCCCATTCCATTCCATTCCCCTCCACGCAACTCCACTCCAATTCACTACATTCCATTCCACGCCATTTCATTCCATTCCATTCCATTCATTCCATTCTGTTCATTCCATTCCATTCCATTCCATTGCCTTCCATTTCATTCCATTCCATTCCCTTCCCTTCCATTCCATTCCATTCAATTCCTTAACATTGCGTTCCATTCAATTGAAATCTGCTCTTCTGCACTCCACTTATCTCCACTCCACTGCATTCCATTTCTTCCTATTCACTTCCCTTGCAGTCCAATATGTTCGATTCCATTCCATTCCATTCCATTCCATTCCACTCCATTCCCATCCACCCTACTCCCTTCTTTTCTGTTCCACTCCACTGCTCTTTATTCCGTTCCATTGCATTCCATTCCATTTTGTTCATTCCATTCATTCCATTCCATTCCATTCCATTCCATTCCATCCCATTCCATCCCATTCCATCCATTCCATTCCATTCCATCCCATTCCATTGCATTCCATTCATGTCCACACAACTCGTCTCCAATTCACTTCATTCCATTCCACTCCATTTCATTACATTCTATTCCATTCCTTCCATTCCCTTTCATTCCTTTCCATTCCATCATATTTCATGCCATTCCATTCCCCTCAATGCAACTCTACTCCAATCCACTGCATTCCATTCCATTGCATTCCATTCCATTCTATTCCATTCCATTCCATTCCACTTGCAACCAATCTACTCCCCTCCATTCCCCTCCACTCCTCTCCACTCCTTCCATTACTTCCCAATCCACTCCAGTCCAACACACTCATGTCTATTCCATTCATTTCCAATACACTGCACTGCACTCCATGCCATTCCATTCCATCAGTTTGTTTTTCTTTCCATTCCATTGTATTCTATTCCATACCATTACTTTCTTTTCCATTCCATTCTTCTCCAATCCACTCCACTCCAATCCACTGCATTCCATTCCTTTCAATCCCATTCTATTGCATTCCATTCCGTTGAATTCAAATCCATTCTTCTCCACTCCACTCCTCTCCACTCCACTGCATTCCATTGCTTCCCATTAGCCTCCGTTCAGTACAATCCATTCCAATCCCTTCCATTCCATTTGATTCCACTCCATTGCTTTCCACTGTACTCCCTTCCTTTCTTACCCATTCCACTCCACAACACCCCACTGCACTTTTTTCTATTCCATTCCCTTCCATTCCATTCCATTCCATTTCTTCTATTCCATTCATTTCCATTCCATTCCATTCTATCCTTTCCAATCCATGCCATTCAATTCCATTCTTTTCCAGTAGAATCCACCCCACTCCACTCCAATCCATTCCATTCCTTTCATTCCATTGAAATCCACTCTTCTCCTCTCCACTCCAATCCATTCCATTCCTTTCATTCGATTAAATCCACTCTTCTCCTCTCCACTCTTCTCCATCCATTGAATTACATTCCGTCCCATTCCCTCCATTCCAGTCCAATCAATTCCCTTCCATTTCATTCCATTCCACTCCATTCCATTCCATTCCATTCGTTTCCGCTAGATTCCACTCCACTCCTCTGAATTCCATTCCATTCCATTCCAGTGATTTCAAGTTCACTCTTCACCACTCCACTGCTCTCCACCTCACTGCATTCCATTCCTTAGCATTCACCTGCATTCCCGTCTACTCCCTTCCATTCCATTCCATTCCATTCCAATCCATTCCATTCCATTCCAATGCAATACATTCCATTCCACTCCACTCCAATATATTACTTTATTTTCCATTCCATTTGACTACTCCCACTGCACGTTTTTATATTCATTCCATTCCATTCCATTCAATCCACTCTTCTGCACTCCACTCCTCCCCACACCCCTGCATTCCGTTCCTTCCCATTCACCTGAAGTCCAATGTCCTCCATTCCAATCTATTCCATTCCATTCCAGTCAACTCCAATCCACTCCACTACACTCCATTCCTTTCTTCCCCATTCCACTCCACTACACTCCACTGAACTTTTTTATATTCATTCGATTCTTTTCCATTACATTCCATTCCGTTCAATTCAAATCAACCCTTCTGCTCTCCACTGCTCTCCACACTACTGCATTCAATTCCTTCTTATTTGCCTCCATTCCAATCCACTTTATTCCATTCCATTCCGTTCCATTCCATTCAATTCCATTTCATTCCATTCCATTCCACTCCCCTCCATTCCAAACCATTCCACTCCGTTCTTTTCTTCTCCATTCCACTCCACTACAGTCCAATTCAGTTATTCCAGTCATTCCATTCCATTCCATTCCATTCCATTCCATTCCATTCCATTCCACACTATTCTATTCTCTTCCTTTCTTTCAACAAGTTCTCAATCTATCACCCTGGCTCCATTGCAGTGGCACAATATCAGCTCACATTTTTTTCACCGTTCCATTCCATTCCATTCCATTCCATTCCACGACATTCCATTCCATTGAATTTCATTCCATTCCATTCCATTCCGTTCCATTGCACTCCATTCCATTCCATTCCACCCCATGCAATTGCACACTATTCTATTATTTTCCTTTCTTTCAACAAGTTTTCAATCTGTCACACTGGGTGGATTGCATTGGAACAATGTCTGCTCACATTTTATTTCACTTCGCAATTCCATTCCATTCCATTCCATTCATTTCACCCCATTTCTTTCATCTTTTCCATTGCACTCCATTCCACTGCGTTCCATTCCATTCCATTCCATTCCATTCCATTCCATTCCATTGTTTTCCATTCCATTGCATTCCATTCCATTCTATTCCATTCCATTGCATTCCATTCCATTCTATTCCATTCCTTTCGATTCCATTGAATTCCACACTATTCTATTCTATTCATTTTTTTAAAGAAGCTCTCAATCTGTCACCGTGGCTGGATTGCAGTGGCACAATATCAGCTCACATTTAATTTCACTGTTTCCTTCCATTCCATTCAATTCCATTGCATCCCATTCCATTCCATTTCATTGCATTCCTTTCCATTTCACTCCATTCCATTCCATTCCATTCAATTCCATTCCATTCCATTCCATTCCATTCCATTCCATTCCATTCCACACTACTCTGTACTATTCCTTTCTTTCAACAATTTCTCAATCTGTCACCCTGGCTGAATTGCAGTGGCACAAGGTCAGCTCACATTTCATTACAGCATTCCATTCGATTCCATTCTATTCCATTCCATTCCATTCCATTCCAATTCATTCCATTCCATTCCATTCATTTCCATTCTTTTCCAGTCCATTCCATTCCATTCCACTTCTTTCCATTCCGTTCCATTCCATTCCATTCCTTTCTATTCCATTCAATTCCACTCCATTCCACACTATTCTATTCTATTACTTTCTTCCAAAAATTTCTCAATGTGACACCCTGGCTGGATTGCAGTGGCTCAAAGTCAGCTCAAATTTTATTTCATCCTTCCATCCCATTGTATTCCATTCCATTCCATTCCATTTCGTTCCATTCCATTCCATTCCATTCCTTCAATTCCATTGCTTTCCACTCTATTCTGTTTTATTCCTTGGTTTCATATTGTTCTCAATCACTCACTGGCTGGATTGAGGTGTCACAATATCAGCTCATATTTTATTTCACCGTTGCATTCCATTCCATTAAATTAGATTTCACTGCATTTCATTTCATACCATTCCTTTCTTTTCCTTTCCATTGCACTCCAGTCCATTCCATTGCATTCCATTCCGTTGCATTCCATTCCATTCCATCCCCTTCCATTCCATTAAATTCCTTTCCCTTCCATTCCACACAATTCTATTCTATTCCTTTCTTTCAACAATTTCTCAATCTGTCATCCTGGCTGGATTGCAGTGGCACAATATCAGCTCACACTTTATTTCACCGTTCCGATCCATTCCATTCCATCATATTCCATTCCAATTCATTTAATTCCATTTCATTTAATTCCATTCCGTTCCATTCCGTATTATTGTTCTCCATTCCCTTCCATCCATTCCTTCCATTCCATTCCATTCCATTCCATTCCCGTTCCAGTCCAATCCATTCCATTCCAATCCATTCAATTCCATTGAATTCCATTCCATTCCATTCCATTTCATTCCATTCCGTTTCCATTCCACTCCATTGCACTCCATTCCATTCCATTCCATTTCATTCCTTTCCATTCCATTCCACTCCATTGCACTCCATTCCATTCCATTCCATTCCATATTTTGTTCCATTCTGTTCCATTCCATTCCATTGCACTCCATTCCATTGCATTACATTTTCATTCCATTCCGTTACATTCCATTCCATTCCTTTTCCATTCTGTTCCATTCCGTTCCATTCCATTCCATTCCATTCCACACTATTCTTTTCTATTACTTTGTTTCAACAAGTTCTCAGTCTGTCACCCTTGCTGGATTGCAGTGGCACAATGTCAGCTCACATTTTATTTCACCGTTCAGCTCTGTTCCATTCCATTCCATTCCATTCCATTCCATTTCAGTCTATTGCATTACATAGCATTCCATTCCAATCCGTTCTGTTCCATTCCATTCCGTACTGTTCCGTTCCACTCCATTCCATTCCATTCCACACTATTCTATTCTATTCCTTTCTTTCAACAAGTTTTCAATCTGTCACCCTGGCTGGAATGCAGTGGCACAATGTCAGCTCACATTTTATTTCCCCGTTCCATTCCAATTTCCATTCCATTCCATTCCATCCCCATACCATAACATTCCATTTCATTCCATTCCATTCATTTCACTCCATTCCATTCCATTCCGTTCCATTCCATTCCATACTTCCCAATCCAACCAGTTCCATTCCATTGCATTCCGTTCAATTCCATTCCATTCCATTCTATTCCATTCCATTCCATTACTTCCCAATCCAACCAGTTCCATTCCATTGCATTCCGTTCAATTCCATTCCATTACATTACATTACATTCCCTTCCAGCGCACTCCATTCCATTCCATTTCGTTCCATTCCGTTCCATTCCATTCTATTCCATTCCATTCCATTTCATTACATTCCTTTCCATTCTGTTCCATTACACTCCATTCCATTCCATTCCATTCCATTCCATTCCATTCCTTTCCCACTCCACTCCACTCCAAATCCACTCCCATTACACTCCACTCCATCCACTCTACTCCACTCCACTCCACTCCATCCATTCCATTCCATTCCATTCCATTCCATTCCATTCCACACTATTTCTATTCTATTCCTTTCTTTCAACAAGTTCTCAATCTGTCACCGTGTCTGGATTGCAGTGGCAGTATATCATCTCACATTTTATTTCACCATTAAATTCCATTCCATTCCATTCCAATCCGTTCCATTGCACTCCGTTCATTCAATGTCATTCCATTCCGTTCTACTCCATTGCATTGCACTCCATTCTGATCCTTTCCATTCCATTCCATTCTATTCCATTCCATTCCATTCCATTCCATTCCATTCCCATTCTATTCCTTTCTTTCAGTAAGTTCTCAATCTGTCACCCAGGCTGGATTGCAGTGGCACAATATAATCTCACATTTTATTTCACCGTTCCATTAAATTCCGTTCTGTTCCCTTCCATTCCATTCTGTTCCATTCTGCTCCATAGCACTGCATTTCCATTCCATTCCATTCCATTCAAATCCATTCCATTCTACCCTGTTTCTATTCTATTCCTTTCTTTCAACAAGATCCTAAATTGTCACCCTGGCAGGATTGCAGAAGCAGGAATGTTACCTCACATTTTATTTCATGGTTCCATTCCATTCCATTCCATTTCCATTCCATTCCATTCCATTCTCTTCCATTCCATTCATTCCATTCCGTTCCATTCCGTTGCATTGCACTCCATTCCTTCCATTCCATTCCATTCCATTCATCGCATACCATCCCATTCCATATCATTCCTTTCCATTCCATTCCATTCTACACTATTCTATTCTGTTCCTTTCTTTCAACAAGTTCTCCATCTGTCACCCTGGCTGGATTGCAGTGGCACAATATTAGCTCACATTTTATTTCACCATTCCATTCCATTTCATTCAATTCCATTCCATTCCATTTCAATCCATTCTGTTCCATTCCGTTCTATTGCTCTCTCCAATTCCATTCCATTCCATTCCATTCCATTTCCATTTCATTTCATTCCATTCCATTCCACTCCAATCCACTCGACTCCATTCCATTCCATTCCATTCCACACTATTCTATTCTATTCCTTTCCTTCAACAAATTCTCAATCTGTCACCCTGTCTTTATTGCAGTGGCAGTATGTCAACTCACATTTTATTTCGCTGTTCTATTCCAGTCCATTCAATTCCATTCCATTCCATTTCATTCCATTCCATTCAATTTCATTCCATTGCACTCCATTCCATACCTTTCCATTCCATTCCATCCCATCCCATCACATCCATCCCATCCCATCCCATCCCATCCCATTCTACTCAATTCCATTCCATTCCATTGACATTTTTCTTCTCTATTCCTTTCTTTCATCAAGTTCTCAATCTGTCACCCTGGCTGGATTGCAGTGGCACAATATCAGCCCTCATTTTATTCACTGTTCCATTCCATTCCCATTTTATTACATTCAATTCCATTCCATTCCGTTCCATTTCATTGCAATTTGTTCCATTCCATTCCATTGCACTCCATTCCATTCGATTCCATTAGATTCCATTCCATTCCATTGCATTGCATTCCACAATATTCTATTCTATTCCTTTTTTCAATTAGTTCTCCATCTGCCTGCCTTACTGGATTGCAGTGGCACAATTTCTGCTCACATTTTATTTCACAGTTCCATTCCATTCCAATCCATTCCATTCCATTTCATTCCATTATATTCCATTCCATTTCGTTCCACTCCATTCCGTTCCATTGCACTCCATTCTATTCGATTCCATTCCATTCCATTCCATTGTATTCAATTCCATTCCATTCTATGCCATTGCATTCCACATCCATCATTCCATTTCCATTCCATTCCATTCCATTCCTTTCCACAGTTTCTATTCTATTCCTTTCTTCCAACAAGTTCTCAATCTGTAACACTGGCTGGATTGCAGGGTCACAATGTCATCTCACATTTTATTTTACCGTTCCATTCCATTCCATTCCATTCCATTCCATTCCATTTTGTTCCATTCCTTTCCATTCCATTCCCATTCCTTTCCATTTCTTTCCATTCCATTCCGTTCACTTCCATTCCATCAAACCACCCAGCCCCATTCCCATTCCATTCCATTCCATTTCCATTCCATTCCATTCCATTTGCATTCCTCACTATTCTTTTCTATTCCTTTCCTTCAACAAGTTCTTAGTCTGTCCACCCTGGCTCGATTGCAGTGGCGCAAAGTCAGCTCACATTTTATTACACCGTTCTTTACTGGTCCATCTCATTCCATTCCATTTCGCTCTATTCCGTTCCATAGCACTCCATTCCTTTCCGTTCCGTTCTATTCCATTCCGGTACTCTTTGTTCCACTCCATTCCATTCCATTCCTTTCCATTCTCTTCCACACTATTCTATTCCTTTCTTTCAACAAGTTCTCAATCTGTCCCCTGGCTGGATGCAGTGACACAATGTCAGCTCACATTTTATTTCAGCATTCCATTCCATTCCATTCCATTCCATTCCATTCCATTTCCATTTGTTCCATCCTTTCCATTTCCATTCCATTCCATTCCTTTCCATTTCTTCCATCCATTCCCGTTCACTTCCATTCCATCCAACCAGCCCATCCCATTCCATTCCATTCCATTCCATCCATTCCATCCCATCCCATCCCATTCCATTCCATTCCATTACACACTATTCTATTCTATTCCTTTGTTTAAACAAGTTCTCAATCTGACACCATGGCTGGATTACAGTGGCATTATGTCAGCTCACATTTTATTTCACTGTTCTATTCCATTCCCTTCCATTCCTTTCCATTCCATTCCATTCCTTTCCATTACAATCCATTCCATTGCTTTCCTTTCCATAATATTCTGTTGTATTCCTTTCTTTCAACTAGATCTCAGTCTGTCACCCTTGCTGGATTGCAGTGGCACAATGTCAGCTTACATTTTATTTTACTGTTCCATTCTATTCCGTTCCGTTCCGTTCCATTCCGTTTCTCTGCATTCCATTCCGTTCCATTCCATTTCATTGCTTTACGTTCCATTCGGTTCCATTGCAGTCCATTCCATTCCATTCCATTCCATTCCATTCCATTCCATTCCATCCCATTTGTATTCCATTGCGTTCCGTTCCATTACACTTCATTCTGTTCCATTCCATTTTGTTCAATTCCATTCCGTTCCATTCTATTCTATTCCTTTCTTTCAACAAGTTCTCTGTCACCTGGCTGGATTTCAGTGTCATAATATCAGCTTACATTTTATTTCAGCGATCCATTCCGTTCCATTCCATTCTATTTCATTCAATTCTGTTACATTCCATTCCATTGCACCCCATTCCATTCCATTCCATTCCATTCCATTTCATTCCATTCCGTTCCAATCCATTCCACTCCACTAGAGGTCAGTCCACTCAAATCCACTCCATTCCACCCCATTCCATTCCGTTCCATTCCATTCCACACTATTCTTTCTATTCCTTTCATTAAATATTTCTCGATCTGTCTCCCTGGCAGGATTGCAGTGGCACAATGTCAGCTCTCATTTTATTTCACCATTCCTTTCCATTCCACTCCATTCCATTCCATTCCATTCCATTCCATTCCATTCCACACTATTCTATTCTATTGCTTTCTTTCTACAAGTCGTCAATCTGTCACCCTGGCTGGATTGCAGTGGCACAATGTCAGCTTACATTTTATTTCACCGCTTCATTCCACTCCATGCCATTCCATTCAATTCCATTCCAATCCGTTCCATTCAATTCCTTTCCATTCCATTCTGTTTCATTCCACTCCATTCCATTCCGTTCCATTCCATTCCATTCCATCCCATCCATTCCCGTTCCTTTCCATTCAAGTGCGTTCCTTTCCATTCCATTCCATTCCACACTATTCTATTCTATTCCTTTCTTTCAACAAGTTCTCAATCTGTCACCCTGGCTGGACTGCAGTGGCACAATATCAGCTCACATTTTATTTCAAGGCCCCATTCCACTCCATTCCATTCCATTCCATTCCATTCCACTCCTTTCCATTCCATTCCACTCCTTTCCATTCCGTTTCTTTCCTTTCCTTTCCATTCCATTCCTTTCCACTGCATTCCATTCCGTTCCATTCCATTCCAATCCATTCCATTCCATTCTAGTCTATTCCATTCCATTTCATTCCACACTAATCTATTCTATTCCTTTCTTTCCATAAGTTCTCAATCTCTCACCCTGGCTGAATTGCAGTGGCACAAGGTCAGCTCACATTTTATTTCACCGTTCCATTCCATTTCATTCTATTCCATTCCATTCCATTCCATTCCGTTCTACTCCATTTTTTTGCATTCCGTTCCATTCCGGACCATTGCACTCCACTCCATTCCATTCCATTCCATTCCATTCCATTCCATTGCACTCCATTCCGTTCCATTCCATTGCACTCCATTCTTTTCCATTAAATTCCATTCCATTCCCTTCCATTCCATTACTTTCCATTCCTCTCTATTCTATTCTATACCTTTCTTTCTGCAAGTTCTCTATTTGTCACCCTGGCTGGATTGCATTGGCACAATATCAGCTCACATTTTATTTCACCATTCCATTAAATTCCGTTCCATTCCATTCCATTCCATTCCATTCCATTCCATTCCATTCCATTTCTTTCCATTCTGTTCCATTCCATTCCATTGCACTGCATTCCATTGCATTCTATT